>NW_022991492.1:18365-235644 GCF_902827175.1 Gymnodraco acuticeps
ACACCTGCAGATCGACCGCTTCCAGTTCGAACTCACCTGGAGGACATGGAGCACAACAACCACAACCACATCCACCTGAGGAGCAACGGGGGCACGGGAGACGCAGAGGAGAGAACAGAGGAGGAGGAGGAGGAAGGAGCTGAGGAAGAATACGAGGAGAATCACAACAGCAAACACAACGGGTTACAAAGTGAGGAAGAGGACGAGGAGGATGAGAATGGGGAAGGAAAAGGAGAAGAAGTAGAGGAGGTGAAGGACACTGAAGAGGAGGAGGAGGAATGTGAAGAGGAGGAAAGAGAAGAAGTAGAGGCAAAGGAGGAGGAGGGTGTAGAAGGAGAAGAGTAGAGGAGGTGAAGGACACATGAAGAGGAGGAAAGGAGAAGAAGAAGTAGAGGAGGTGCAGGACACTGAAGAGGAGGGAAGAGAGAAGAAGAAGAAGTAGAGGAGGTGAAGGACACTGAAGAGGAGGAAGGAGAAGAAGTAGAGGAGGTGAAGGACACTGAAGAGGAGGAAGGAGAAGAAGAAGAAGTAGAGGAGGTGAAGGACACTGAAGAGGAGGAAGGAGGAGGTGAAGTAAACGATGCAGCTGAGGAGGACGGAGGAGGTGAAGTAAACGATGCAGCTGAGGAGGAGGAGGAAACTCAAGAGGAGGAGGAAGAGGCTGAGCAACATCCTGAAGAAGAACAAGAGGATGGTGCAGAAGATAAGGATATGAATAAACGAGGGAGGAGGAGGCGAGGAAACTTGGGAACATGAAGATATAGATGGAGAACAAGAGGGAGAGGAAGGAGCTGAGGAGGAAGAGGAGCTGGAGGAAGAGGAGGAGGCAGCAGAAACGGAGGATAAAGTGGAGGAGGAGGTTGGAGAAACAGAAGAGGAAGAGGAGGAGAAAGAGGAAGAGGAGGAAAGTTAGTTGCGTCTAAAATATGATTTAACAGGTCAGTGAAAAGTGAGGGATTCAAAATGAAGCTGGAAAGACGGTTAATAGTAAGACTGTCATGAGGAAGAGGAGGAGGAAGAGGAGGAGTTGCTCTTCTCTTCTGAGGGCTGAACTGCAGACGTCTTCAACTCATTTCCGCAGCTGGCAGACGGACAGAGAGCAGCGTCTGCCTCCCGATCAGCTCGGATTGTTTCAGCGTCTCGATCGTCTGGTCGTGACAGAACGACGCCACGTCTTCATCTCCGAGTGTCTGTCCATCCATCACTGCCGTAGGGGACACAACGAGGGGATCATAAGACAATATGTGGGGGGGGATGGGGGCTGTTTTATCAACCTTTTGTATCAAAAAAAAGAAAACAACGCCCTGAAATGCGTACATGCAAATAAGTGTGTGCCTGTTCTCCAGATATACTACCCATCATCTCTGTCACCGTCTCTTTGTGAGGAAGACACACACACACACACTCACACACACGGCGACCAACAACTGTTTTAAAGAATGTCAACTTCCTCAGTGTGTCAGAAAAAATAAGCGTGTGGAAAGTGTCTGTCGTCTTATATATTTAATACAAAAACTTTCCACGTTGTGACGGGAACAGTTCCTCACAGAGCGACCTTGAAGCGACCTTAAAGCGACCTTAAAGCGACCTTGAAGCGACCTTGAAGCGACCATGCTGGATTTCTGAGTATTACATGGAGCGTTTCGTCCAAGTGGAAACATTTGCAATCCAGTTTCGAAAAAAGGCTGACCTGTTGTTCGTTGGTTCATGATGTCGGTTCATGTTTAAAGGGACAGTTCAACCCAAAAAGACAATTCGAACAATGTTTTTCCTCTCACCTGTAGTGCTGTTAATCAATCTAGATTGTTTTAGTGTGGGTTCTCTGTAGAAATCTCTGCCTTATTTTCAATATATTGCAAACAGATGGCACACATTTCACATAAAACAAACAATTAGCAGCACTATCACAAACAGCAATATCATTAACAGGGCATGTGCAAAAAGTGACTAGTAATTATTCTGTTTTTTTACAATTGCCATGCTTATGAAGGTAATCTAATTGTATGTGTATTTGTAGCACACACACACAGGTAGATTTAAAAACGTTTAAATACACTCATAATTGCGACATTGCTGTTAATATATTTCTTGTTTGTCACAAGTAAAGTGTCATGTTTTTTATTTATTGATTTGTTAATTTGACAAGGACAGAACACGATTGCATATTATTTAATTTAGGCATCAAGAGGAAGGTAACAAAAGCTGAAACATTACAACTACAAATCAGTAAGTTAAAAATACATAATGATAAATGTGAAGATAAAAGTGTTCGTATTTGAGGGAAGGCAGACATCTTTACGGCCTATATCTCAAATAATAGGCTACTTACATACAAACAATCTAGAAGGAACCGCACTACAGTTGAGAGGAACAACTTGGATTTTGGGGTGAAATGTCGCTTTAAATACAAATAAAAACACCCTATATTCATCCCTTCATCCCAGACTGTGAGTTTGATTCCCGGGTGAACCGTGCCAAACTAACCACTGAGCGTTTCAGCCTTCCTCCAAACAAGATGGCCGCTCAACCTGAAGCAATGCATTGTGGGACCAGGATAACGACGATGGGTGTGATAGTCTTCCACAAATCACTTTTTTCTTTCTATTGTTTTTTGTAAAAAATATTTGGCACTTTATCTAACACCCCTGTTACATATATGTACATAACAAACGTGTATTTTAATCTGCTGATGTCAAATAATAAATATGATAAATGAAATTCATGCTGCAGGTTCTCCGGAAAACCCTTTATCCTCTGAAAACTAATGGGAAGGATTTATCCACAAAGATAAAAAAGGACTTCTGGGTCCATGCTTTTGGGGTTTACCTGTAGTGTGTGATATGAGTTGTTTGTGCAAAGGCTAAAACCACAAAGTTCCTTTCAGAGGAAGTTTCTCTCTTCCGCACGTTTTGATTTGAGTTTGTTGTGCATGTCGCAGCAACGCTCCGGCACGAGTAGCGGTCTCAACGTTTAGGCAGGAGATGAAGAATAAGATGATGCAGAATAATAGTGAGAAACCGAGTTTCAATTTGTTTTGCTTACAGACATAATTTGTATTTATGACATATGGCAGGGTAAACACTGTAGCACTGACAGACATAAGGCACACAAGAACATACATATTCACTTTGGCTTTAAAGGTCCCCTATTATACTATTTGTCAACAATATTTTACAGGTCTCAGATTTATACAGAACATGTCTCTGAAGTGTTTGGCTCGAAATACCAAACAGATCATTGCAGCATCCCATAATCCCCTCTGTTTCAGCCCTGTTTCAAAAGTGCTGATTCTGTGTCTGTAGCTTTAAATGCTAATGAGCTGCTGCTGGCCACGCCCCTCTGATACATGATTGGTTTAAAAAACACAATGGTGCTCTCGGATGAGATTCAGCTGATAAGCTGTGTGGGGGGTTACCTTGGTTGCTGATTGGCTAATGGTTACACAAGCCAAAACATCGTTATGACATCACAAAGTGGCCAAAATCTGTTCAGCTCATTTTCAGACAGGTTTTTATAGAAATGGATCAGGACAAAAAGAGGCAATCTTTTTTCCTGAAACTTTCAGAATCTCTTTCCACAGAGGGGACACATGTTGAAGTAGAAGAGACATGGAAAAAGTGGATTACGCATAATAGGTGACCTTTAAGTCGTTCAGAAATATTCTGACAAACTTTAAGTGCAGCCTGTTTTTAACTTCTGACAGTGATGGGTGATTCAGATTCAACGAATGTTCCTCTGGGCTCAAAACACAACATGATGTCAGTGCAATGGTACCATTATGTTTCTTAACACTTGAAGAACCTGAAGCAAAAGAAAAGGCACTACAATACCTGCAAATATAAAACATTTTCTCACACATGTATTCCTTAAGACAACCTTACTCTTAATAAATACATATTAAAAACACAACTTCCATCTTAAGGCACTTGAGAGAAGGCTTTGAACATAATGTACGTGCAGACATTTAACCAGCTGCATGTCAGTGGTATTGGTTCAATACACACCTTATTATCAAACTGCACTTTAATGCAGGAATAGCAAAATACTGAAAGTAATCTCCTGAACTTTTAACATTTGTATCTTTTAAAAAGAGTTGCTCTTAGAGTCATTTCTATCCTTCCAAGATGATTTTGGCTTTATTGTATCAGAAAACACTATCTTATAATCCTGAAAATACAGATATATTTTCAGTTTGTTTCTTTGGTTACTTCACTAGGCGTTGTCACAAGTTTCCCACACTTTTGTCCATTTTTTTTTCACTTTACTCTTCAGATCTTGATCTTTTTCTTTTTTTTATCCGAGTATCCAAAGTGTTTTCAGTGTCTGATCAAAGAGGTCCAGTCAGGAAAGTTGTCGATCTCCCCGGTCTCATTCAGATGTTGGTCTCCATGTGTCATTGTCAGTTTGTAGCGTAGACGCAACTTTCGCTGAAGAGAAGAGGGAGACATGACACATGTAGTTGGATAACTGAACACATCAATGATCAACAGCAAATGAACATTGTGTTCATGAGGTCACAGTGACCTTTTAAAAAAATCACAAATCCAAAACAGTTCATCTTTCGGTCCAAGTGGACGTTGAAGAAATGTGTAAAATTGCGTTGTAAGAAAATTGTATATAAGAACATAAGGGATGCAAGGCCAACCCTGAACCATAGTGATGTATGAAGTATGCCATGGAAATGTTATGTTATAGTATACCATAACAATATCACATACAATTAAAGAATAGAAGAAGAGTTTGACTAATTTGACTAAGATTCAGTGATAAAAAATGTCATATCTCTTGAAAGCTTGGTGCTATTGCTACACATCTAACTTTGAGACAAGATGTGTGTGTGTGTGTGTGTCCTAGCATTACTATCCTTGTGGGGACCTAAATCTGTTTACAGTCACGTGTGGGGACTCACCTCCCCATGAGGGAAATAATTAATTTTAGGGTGAAGACTTGGTCTTGGTTATGGTTAAGGTTAGGATAAGTCTCTGTCTGTCTGTGTGTGTGTGTGTGTGTGTGTGGTGTGTGTGTGTGTGTGTGTGTGTGTGTGTGTGTGTGTGTGTGTGTGTGTGTGTGTGTGTGTGTGTGTGTGTGTGTGTGGTGTGTGTGTGTGTGTGTGTGTGTTGTGTGTGTGTGTGTGTGTGTGTGTGTGTGTGTGTGTACCGACATCTAGAGCAGGTGTGGACAGGAGGACGTGTGTGGACTGAGTGACATCTGCAGCGTGGAGGCTGTTGTGGTACGGTATGTTTATGTATGGTATTAATCATTAGTCAAATTATACTAATACTGGGGGGGGGGGTTAATGTAATTCAACCGCCCTGTTAACTCACCTTCTGAGGGTTATCCAGCAGGAGGACCTGAGAAACGGCAGGTGGAGGCAGCAGAGGGTTGTACGGAGGGAGGGTGAGTCCCAGAGGCCGGCTGAAGTTTCACTAACATCGTCTGAGAGAGGAAATAAACTGACAATTATATGGATATTCAACTCATAAATGGAAAACAGGTCAGCACAGCTCAAACCGCTAAAAGCTCAGGAAGAAAGTGTGTGTGGGAATGTGCATAACACATTGTTCATGAGATGGAAAATCTGAAGTGGGTGTCTCCAGCAGGGGGCGTCAGTGGCAATCAATTAAATCTGATATCTCATGGGTTATTTTACAATTAGACAAACACACTTAACTTTTCCAGGAGTTGTTTTGCATTGATGAAAAATTATTTGTATGTAAAAACATACTTGTAAATGTGATTCAGATTTCTGATGAAATGTTGCCTTGTCAAACACGTCAATCAAAATGAGCTTGAATTCCCACTTGCTCCTCATGTTCAAAAGGTTGTTTTGAAAAAACAACGTAGCTTTAACTTTCACAACGTTTTACAAGTTTAAATCTGAAATAACGATCTGTACCACTGTCTGATATTGATGATACTCGCTCGCACAAAAAAAAAAAAAAAAAAAAAAAATTGTATTTCCTTTTTTTAAGAGATTATGTTTTCTACCTTTGGAACAGCAGCTTGAAACAGGAAGTCTTTAACTTGGAGGGCAGATGTGTTCACGGTGGAGGAGACGACCACAGCAACACCAGGATAACCCAGCGGAGAGACTCTGGCAAAATGTAGAGACACGTGGACGCCGCCATGATCATACACAGTGATCGGCTCAAGATTACCTACAAAAAAATATAAAATAACAGTGATTTGGACGGTAAATTCAGAAGTAAATAAACACGTAACAGAGAAATCGTACGGAGAAAAACACCAGTAGGAAAACAGTACTGTAACACACAGAGTAACACAGCTGTTTCTCCTTATGAACTCACTGGGTTTGATGGTGTGAACGGGAACAAAGATGTTTTTTAATAGTCGCGGTGTCAACAAGCTCTCCTTTTTTTCTGGAGATCCCGACATTTCACTGAGTTGTTTCTGATTCTCGGACAGTGATCCTGACTCTGTGAACTGTTGATGGTGAGGGAGTGACCTGAAGAAAGAAGACATCGTCAAACATTACGTTTAGGATATAACAAAGATGACATTTGAGCAGTGGTAAGTGAAGTACTTAGATTGTGTACTTAAGTTAAGTATTAGTACCAGAGTGTAGGAATACTCTGCTGCAAGTAAAAGCCCTGCATTCAAAATGTTGCTCAAGTAAAAGTACAAAAGTATTAGCATCGAAATATACTTAAAGTACCAAAGGTAGTCATTGTGCAGATTGGCCCCATTTCAGAATAATATATATGTTTTGATTATAATTATTGATAATTAAAGTGTTATCAAAGCTGGTAAAGGTGCAGCAAGTAACTTAAGGTATTAAATAATTGTAGTGGAGTAGTAGCATAAAATGGAAATACTCGTACAAGTATCTCAAAATTGTACTTAAGTACAGAACTTGAGTAAATGTACTTGTTACTTGTATGTATGTATTAACATTAATGCACAACACAACACAAATAATCGTGATAAGGATACATCTAAGTATCTACATTAACATTTGAAAAGGTGATTCCTACTATACATTATTTTATGTGAAGAAAGTTTGGGGCTCTCTGCTGGAACTGCTACCCCCGTGATCCGACCACGGATAAGCGGGAGAAGATGGATGGATGGATTTATTTTGTATTTTCACTGTCTATCCTCCCATAATCATTTAAATACTAATTATTTACCAGCACACTATTGAAATTACAATTGGGATTAGAGTGTAAACTATATCAGTAGATGTTTGACTTTTTTTATTTCTCCATATATATATACATACAGTACGCCAAAACCAAAGCATTACTGTATCTCCAAAAGTATATTTCTTTTCTCAATCTTTACCAGATATTCGTCCCATTCGATGTCGCGCTGCTGCCCCCACATCCACGGGCTCTCAGAACGACGCCTCTGCCTCCGTTCTGCTCAGCGTGGTTAATCTGAAACTCTCCATTTAGCTGAAACAAGAAGAATTAACAGTGTTAAACACATGAAATAAAATCTCAGTTAAACTCTTTAACGTAACATCGGAGCCTCACCTGCAGCAGATCTTCAGAGTACGACCGTGAAGTCTCTTGTTTTGAGACGTGATTATTTTGTAACTCTGTAATCACAGTACAGAACAACATCACATTATAAGACATTACTTTCACAATCAGAAACCTTTATTTGCCTTACAGCGGGAACATTTACATTCTTATGTCATATGAGATAAGAACACATCCAAGGTAAAACACATAAGCAGTACTACTTGCACTATTTTAACTATGTTATCTGTTATATTCTGTTGCACTGTTGGAGGAGCCTGTGACCTAAGATTTTCCTTGACATATCTACACTGTAGCTATGTACACATGACAATAAGAGCCTTGAAACTTGAAAAGTAACAGCCAGTAATAACGTTATTTTGCATTAGGAGCAAACTGCAGGTCTACCTGGTTCATTGAAGTCCTGGTCAGCGTCTGAGTTAAAGCTACTTTCCAGGAAAAGAGGGAAACATGGGAGAAGATGATTCAAAAGATGGCAGTGAATCAGCCTTTTCTGTGCGTCTGTGGAGAGTCCAGTGCTGACAGGTCGATAAGGTGGTAGCTTTTAATCTCTCTGGGACTCTTTGGAGCTGGAGGAATAAGAAGAAACACGTTTCAAATACAAAGCAGTGCCAAACACAAGGTCAAACTTATATCCACAGGGACAGAAACAATGAAAAAAGGGGAACAAATCAGGCCTCCTTACCCCATTATTATTCCGCTCCATTTCGTCCTCACTTCTGCTTCTTTCTCTTCCGCCGTTACACTCTCTCTTTCCCACTTTGGTTTTGTAATCGTTTACCACAAGTGTTAGCTCGTCGTTAGCCGCCAGGATCTGCACCAGAGCCACGTCCTCGTCCATCGTTTCGCTGGCCAGGCGGAACAAGCTGGGCCTCAGCCGGTCGCAGCGCTCATACAGGGCCTGCAGCGACAATCATGAGTTACACTTCCACACAAACACATTATCCTCCACAGTGAGAGGAAACATGTGTAGGTTTATTGGGCCCAGACAGTATTATTCTTATATATATTATTTTGATAGTCTATATCAGTGGTCCTAAAACTTTTTTCAATAATGTACCCCCTTTGAAAAAAAAATTCAGCCAAGTACCCCCTGATCAGCGCAGAAACTATGGTTAGGGGGGAAATGCCTTTATAAAGAGGTACAGTACAGTGCTGCACCATCAGTGTCTGATTTATTAAAACAACAACATTGTAACTGAGAAAAACCTAAATGCTACATTTCAAATGTTTACAATCCATCACTAAATTCATGGCAAACCAATTTTAACATCATGCAATAACACTAAGACGACATTAGTTGCATTGAACTGATCTTTTTAATAAGTTGTACTTACAATTTAGTGAGAAATATGGGCTTGTGCTTCACTGAGGATCTTTGTCATTCTGACAAGAGGCAACTGCGGTTATTACACTTTACGTTTTGAAATATGTAACTCTGTTAATATAAAACCCACACTGCTCAAACTTCGTTACTTTTCCTAAAATTAGTATATTTATTTATTTTGGGGCGTGGGGAATGAAGAGAAAAAGATATATGAGCATTTTATGAGCATGGGATTTTGACTCCTCATATAAACATATGCTATACTTTGCGGCCACACGCCGTTGCCAAGCAACGCTTATTGTTTAGGTCCTTTGATAAGCAGGCAGTCATATCATTAACTAGAACTAGCTAGATCTGATAGATTTGGACAAAAACGCGAGTGAAGTCTAACCGGATGCGAGAGAGAGAGAGAGAGAGAGAGAGAGAGAGAGAGAGAGAGAGAGAGAGAGAGAGAGAGAGAGAGAGAGAGAGAGAGAGAGAGAGAGAGATCAGAGATCAGGGATCAGATCAGCTGCTGCTGACGGAGAACACGCAGCTCTGCATGATCACAGCTCCGTCCGCTGTGACGGACCGTTGAGCGGAGGAAAATACACTAAGAGTTAGACCTAACACACTTAGCTAGTTTATCTACTCTGGAACTAGCTAAAATAGTTATACATTTATTCTTTACTGTCGGGTCACTTATTACAGGTTCAGCGAGCTGCACGAGCCTGACGAGCTGTCAGGAGAGGGAGAGGAAAAGAGAGCATCCCGTTTATTGTTCCCATTTTATTATCCAGAATTACTGTACACTTTTGAAGAAAGTAGTTAATCTATTATTAGTAGTTTGTTTAAATGCATTAATTACGTTTTTTTTTTCATTAACATAAAATAAATCTCACGTACCCCCTGCAGTACTCCAACGTACCCCTAGGGGTCCGCGTACCTCCATTTGAGAACCACTGGTCTATATCAATGGAGGAATAATATATAAAAATAACTTTAATTTTAGTCCATAAACATTTCAACATTAAATCATTCAAGCACTTGTATGAAAATGTATCTGACAAAAAAATAATAATAATATATTGTTTTCTACTGTGGTCAAAAAAAGTTGCAAAAATGTGAGGCACATTTATTAAAGAAAGTTGATTTAATATTAAAATACTAAATAATTCAATCAAGTAAATTACTTCACTAAGGTTTTGTTGAGGATCTTTTTATTGTATTTCTGAAGGGTCATGATCTCATTAAATATGATAACAGGAGTAGCCTACTGTATAAAGCTTCTTTTTTTTTTAAACGAAATATAAGCTCTTACGTAGAAAATGACATTCAATCGGTGGCGCTGAAGTGCAAAACACAACAGCATTTCACAAAACGCCACAGCATTTCACAAAACGCCACAGCATTTCACAAAACGCCATAGCATTTCACAAAACGCCACAGCATTTCACAAAACGCCACAGCATTTCACATTGGACAGAAAGGGTATTCCTTAGGGAGAACACTTCTTGTTTGTGATTGGACAGAGCCAGCCAGAGAAGCACTGCTGTGATTGGTTGTTTTTTGCTGCCAGTCAATAAATGACGCTTCGTGATTGGCCCAACACATCAGCCGTTAGCTGTTAGCACACACTCAGAGCTCACAGCTCCTCATATCTGTTCAGAAACTGGACAAAAGTTAAACATATACAAAACACAGACTGTCTGTGTCATGGTGAATACAGTCGCTGCTTTATTTATGTCTGTATGACGTTGTTGTGAGTGTGGACGGAGCAGCTACAGGTTAGTTTAGCCTGGTCGATCCGATTCCGATAGGATTTACATGGAGATACAGCCCGCCCCCTCTCCAGCGTCTTGTTTGAATGACAGGAGTAAACACAGAATTAATGCTTTATTAATTCATGGTTTTTAAGGGGCTTATCTCCATGTAAATACCAGTAGCGTGGCGTGGGGAAAAATGTAGGGGAAGCCCATTTTTTGGGTCGGGGGGTGGTCAATAACGTAACCAGATGAGTGATTACAGCGCCCGGTATCATTTTACACACATTGGTATCACACAGATGCAGGACTTGCACACGCCTGTTATCTAACCGACAGGTCCGCACGCACTCTCCAGCTGAAACTCTCTCCTTATTAATTTAAGCATTTTACTTATTAATGTATGCAGACAATCACACAATCTATGTGATTTTTGGATTTACCGTGCCTCTCAATGCCCGTGACAGGTTGGCAAGGTCGATGAATCCTGAAGTTGCCCAAGGATTGTTCAGGGAGCACGAATCCTTGTCAAAAAGAAGACATGGCCAGCAAATTAGACGCTGAAGTTTAGCGCTTCCAGTTAGCCACTCCGTGCGGACATAATTGTCCTCATTGAACGTCCGATTCTCTCCCTTTTTCCTCTGCGTACACAGCTCGAGTGCGGGCATTGGCCTGTCATCTGATTTAATTTGTAGTTGCTGCTGTAGCGGAAGTTTAGTAAAGTTATGTTTGATTAAGTACGCCAAATCTCCACCCTCCATAATACTTCATTTGCTTGATAATTTCTAACGGCGGTGATGACAGTTACAGTATTAAAACTGATGTTGATGTGATTTGATTGGATGGCAGTGTCCAATCAAATCGCCAGCCGCCAGCCGCCTCTGAAGGGAAGCAAGAGGCGGCTAGCTTCCCTTGGCATGGCCCTGACCAATCACAGGTTGGCAGGGGCATCACGTGGGGCCTCATCTGATTGGTCAATCCCTCCATTTTTTTTTCACCAAGGGAAGCTAGATTCGGCTGGCCTCCTCTCGCAACAGTGAGTGCAATCTACTGTTTCACCATAACATCTAGAGGGGCGCTGTTTGTTTCACTCTTTGTAAAATACTCAATGAGAATGGGGGAGAGCCGGGCCGGCAGCAACACACAGCAAAGGAGAATTATCGAAACAAAACAAAGTGTTTGTATTTATTTATTTAAATTATAACTACAATCCGAAAAAACAGGGGAAGCCTGGCTTCCCTTGGCCTCCGGGAGAAAACGCCACTGGTAAATACTATGGTAGACCACCCAATATTCGCATGCTCTAATCGCTCGAGTTTCACCGCGGCTGTCAGCTGTGTTTGCTCCTGTCATTCAAACAAGACGCACTGGAGAGGGGGCGGGGCGTATCTCCGTGTAAATCCTATGGGAGATACCAACTACAACAAAATGAACATATTTGACCGTGATTTAATTGTAATACACGTTTCAAAGTGATGCCGAAGTAACTACATACTGATACCGGTTAGTAAAAACCATGAATTAACGCTTTGACAAGTCTGCAGACAAGACGGCAGGCGAAAAGCTTTTAAAATGCGTGTTTTCTGAATGGAATCGGATCCATCAGGCTGAGCTAATCTGTAGCTGCTCCGTCCACACTCACAACAACGTCATACAGACATAATAAAGCAGCGACTGTATTCGCCATGACACAGACAGTCTGTGGTTTGTACATGTTTAACTTTTGTCCAGTTTCTGAACAGATATGAGGAGCTGTGAGCTCTGAGTGTGTGCTAACGGCTGATGTGTTATCATTGGCAACATAGACTGGTTGGTAGGCAATCACGAAGCGTCATTTCTTGACTGGCAGCAAAAACAACCAATCACAGCAGTGCTTCTCTGGTTGGCTCTGTCCAATCACAAACAAGAAGTGTTCTCCCTAAAGGAATACCCTTTCCGTCCAATGTGAAATGCTGTGGTGTTTTCTGAAATGCTGTGGTGTCTTGCACTTCAGAGCCACCGTACAATACGCTGCTATCAGGGTCACAATATAACTCTTGTTACAACAGCATTTATTTGATTTAAAAGTTAAGCAACTTTTGACCAAAAAAATCACAAATCAGTGTTTTGTGGTTTTACATTTTCAGCGAAAGTTGGTGGTGTGAACTCTCAAAGTAAAAAGCCAGTAGAGGGCTATACAGAACCAGGACTCGCAACCAATCTAGCTTTTGTGGTCTGCCCTGAACAGCTGTTTTATATCTGTCTCTGTGTAAGATGCAGGGGTGGGAAGTAGTGGAGTACAAATACTTTGTTACTATACTTAAGTAAGTACATTTTTCTGGTATCAGTACTTTCTGACAACTTTTTACTTCTTACATGTTGAACACAAATACCTGTACTTTCTACTTCTTACATTTTCCAAACAGGCTGGTTCCTTTAGTTTGAATGTGTGTTTGGTGGCGTGATCATTATTATTTAGAGTCATTGCGTGCCTATTGATTTGAACACGATCCGTGTATCCATCATTTCCTGGTCTTCTCTAAAGAAGAGGGACCAATGGAAACGTTGTCATGTTGCCGTTGTTCAGCATGGAAACATTCATTAGCTAACAATGACATTAGTTCTATTAATATAAAGGGAGGTCAGGTACTCTTTAAAACAGCTGGTAGTTATGGGTACTTTTTACTTAAGGACATTTCAAAGCCCATACTTCTTTACTTTTACTTGAGTAAAGAAGTTTAGTCAGTACTTCAACTTTTACCAGAGTATTTGTAAACACGAGTATCTGTACTTCTGCTTGAGTAAAGAACGTGTTTACTTTTGTAGATGTGTGTAATTTTGCCATCTCTGGTATGATGTGTGTGATGTGTGTGATGTTCAGCGTACCTTCATGTCGTCGCTGGGCTGTAGCGTTGCTCCGGTGATGGTGTTCTGCTGCAGGAGTTCTCGGAGCTGTTTGGTGCTGCTCTCCACATCCTGCAGAGCGGACTCTCGCTTTGTCACTTTCTCTGCTTTCTCCTGCTCCTAAAACACACACACATCAAATCAAATTAATATCAAACTCATACAATCAGAAATGCATGCATGAACAGATCAGCCGCAGCACTGCTCACCTCCTGGATGGTGCTCTTAATGAGTCGGTTGGCCGTCTCCAGGTCTTCAGGACGAGCACTTTTCAACAGTCTGGCTAATAACTGAGGACACGGAAATACAGCTTTAGTGCGATGAAAGTTAATGTTACATCATCAGATATTAAACACTGACTCACCGTGGCTTTGTCCTCCTGGTCAAAAACGGACTCTTTATTTCTCTGTGTCGGAGGCGCCATTATTAATGTGTCCGGCAGTTTGGGGTCTTTCTTTACAATACCTGAAATAACAAAATGTAGGGTAATATCGATTAAACGTTGGGAAAATAACTTCCAACTAGGCATGCAGGTGATATATGTTTTCAAGGAAATGCAATGTCTAATGTCTTTGTATTATGAGATCACCCTAAAAAAACAACAATTAAAAATCGAAACAAAATCAAAATGTTGAATTCATTTCAATTTTCTAAACTGCTTTTTCGCAACAAATGTTAAGAGTTTTGGACAATTCAACACACTGTAATGTAACTGTGGAAACAACCTACTACTACTTATATTAGTTTAGCCAAATCTTTATCTGTATCAGTGTAAAAGTTTGATTCAACATTATAAATGAGGCTTTGAACTATTCAGTACATCTCCAGACTACTCATGAAGTTGGAATCAAAACAAACAAACAAAAAGGCGAATTTGAAGTTGCATATTTGCATAGTGGTGCAAACGATAAGGCCCTTAATCAAATATGAGTTGGCACTTTACACCTACAGTAGATCCAATCAAAACAACTACAAACACATATGTACGGGCCAATACATCACGTGAATAACTTCAGTGTATTGTATTATATGTTGGATTGTTGGAGGAGCTCAGGTCAGAAGATTGCCATTTCTACACTGTAGCTTTGTGCAGATGACAATAAGAGTGTTCTAGTGCATGAACCCTGACCTTGTTTCTTGAGCATGCCGTAGGCCTCGAGGATCTTTGGTTCTTCTTTGAGCCACAGAGTCCAGCCGTACAGGATCTCCGTCACTCTGTCCTTCACTTTCTGAGGAGTCCACGCTCCAAAGTACTGCTCAACCAAACATTCCTTATTTTAGTCACATCACTGTTGTTCCTCAGAGAGAGAGACTTTAAAAAACACGTATTAGCCTTTTAACTTTTATTCATGTTGATCGGTATTGTTCTATTACTTTTCTATTTATTCAATATATTTGTGTACATATTAATATGATGCATGTTTATGTTGTTTAGTAGATTCAATTATTTGTTAATTCACTATTTTAACTGAAAGATCTCAGTAGGTTTTTGTTTACATTATTGACTATAATTGTAATATTAGTATGAGTTTACCAGATGAGAGTCTGTAAATCAAAACGTAGTTTATCAGTGGATGTTTGCAGGAACTACTTGTTAACAGCGTGTTTCCTGACGGACACACACAGCGTGACTCCGGTCAGGTAGAGACCGGTCTCAAGTCAGCACCGCTGCAGACTCGCTGTTTGAGGGCTTGATAGCCCACTCCCCCTCCACACCCCTCCACACCGCTCCACACTCGTTGGTTTGGAACAGCACTTGGAGGGGTAGTGTGTAGGGGTAGGGTGTAGCGCGTGGTTTGGGATTGGGCCATAGTGTGTCGGATTTGTGTGGTTGCTTCACTTATCAATTTTAATTCAAGTTAGTGTTTGAATCGTTAGCTTTTCATTTATTAATGCCGTCTTCTATATTCCCAATGGATTTTAAACGGCTTCTCAAAACTGTTTTTGTACTTTTGAAAAAAAAGATCTTTGAATTTGACTGTTTATTTCATTTCATTACATTACTCATAGTTTTTGTTAATTAATTGTACCATTTGTTGGTTTCTCTTTGCTGTCTTGCATGAATCACTTTTTAACTTGGGTTTTGAAAAGGGCCTTAGAAATGAAGGTTATTATTATTATTATTATTATTAATTATACATATAATTAAACGCAGCACACTCACACGAATCTCAAGTAAAAACAATTACATTATTTAGTTTTATATGGCCTGAATTAACTCAAAACAACAAACACATATTATTACGTATGAGATTTGATAATGTCCTCAATGAAATTAAATGAAACTGAAATGCACAGACAGGAAACACCGGTCTCTCCATCATTACCTTTGGAGTCAACAGTTTGATGAGCTCGTTCAGAAAGCGAAACTTGGCGGCCTCGCTGTGAAACCTTTTCCCGCAGTTGTTCATACACGCCTCGAGGACCTGGAAAGCACCAAATCATGGAACATCAACAGAAGCTTTTTCAAGAAGTGAAAATGAAAGAAAAAAAAGTCTCCTGGCTTTGACACGACAGAAAAAACAAAGAGATTTGGCAGTGCACGTTTTCGCGGTTAACCTTTAAATGTCACACAACGTTAGGGACATGAAGCTTGCTCTCATTTTGAATTACCCTGCACATCTCTTTGATGTATACATGTCTGAATGATAAATACCTTAGCTGTCACAGCAGATTCAATATGCATATTAAATCCCCCTCATCACTTGCTTCTTGTGATAAAAGTTAGTCACAGATATTTTCCACAGGACCGCCCCCCCCCAGCGTTAAAACAAAGGCCTTTGTTTCTTAATGAATGGTCCGTAAACCTTATAGATGACCGTGTGTAACCCGTGATGAAATGCATTCAATGAAAAACCCATGTCTACTTACTGCATGTGCACACTAGATGTATATTGTATTTCCTGTAACTTACTATTAAATGTATGGTTCAAATATAAAACGTAGGGCTAAAGTAGTGGCTTGCTGCTTCTGGGGACTTCCCAGACAAACAAACAGGATATTTAACAATACATTAAATTAAACTGTGAATAACATGAAGACATGTGATACTCACAGTGAGAGCCTGCAGAGACTCCTTCTCCTGTGGCGACTGGATTTTATGGGCAAGAAGGCGAATGGCTACCTGTGGTCTGAAAGTGGAAACAAATTAGATTTAAAATCACATTTAAAGGCTCGAGTAGAGCAAAGAACATGTTGTGCTGACAATCAAAGAAGTACACTTCCCATAGCTTCCACACATTGCCATGCGTGAGTTAAGCTAATAGATAGGAATCAAAAGCTTAAGAAGTTAATTTAACATACAGTATATTCTTGCTATAGACGCTAATGCCTCGCTGAAAGCTCCTGAGGCGTTGATAACTGTCTCTGATGCATGTCTAATGAATTAAAGCAGAACAACACTCACACTGTTTATTTTCCTGTCAACTTCTTGTCAATTAAACTCAAAATATTTGTAATAAGATACAAACAATGACGTTCAGAACCACGAAAGGAGGGGGTGGGCGATATGTCCCCAAATAAAAGATTATACTCGATCTTTCCTGCCAGTTTTGTTTGTCTTTCATTTAAAACAATGGGACAAAATACTGTGCAAATGATCGGTAATAATATAACCAAAGATTTTCTTCATCTTGGTGTGTCACTAACTCTGTTTGACTAAAACCAGGCATATACAGTAAATATTGGTATATATGCAATATATACATTATTATATACATATGCTATTAATAACCGTGTAATTGCTAAATCCAAAGAACTGTTACAGGATTTGTGTTTTGAAAAGTTTTTTTTATTATATTTTTTATTATATCATAACTTAGTACTTTTTTTAACATATGTTACATTAACCTGTCTGTGGCTCTTTCCTGCTGTAACGATGCAAATGTCCCCTCTGTGGGACTAATAAAGGTATTCTGATATATCGTCATATTGCCCAGCCCTAGTTCCTACTTACAGTAAGTGCTAATTGGCAACTGGACTTGCTTTTAATTAACGTTACATTCATATTAAAAGGGTCAAAAGTGTAAATGGTGCTGCAGACTTCCTCCTTCCTCTTGCACAGTCTTGAAACTGAGAAGGTGTGATGGCAACATGGACGTGAAGCAACTCTTTCTCAAACCCCAGCATTGCGTTAACTTCTAGAAGCACGAGGCCTTCCTTGAAAACGTTAGCCCATGCAGCACATGGAGTAGGTACAAATAAGGAGAATCTTGTTCAGTTTACCCATCCGTTTCTTGGTCTACGAGCCGGTAGAAGCTCTGGATGCAGTCCCATCTGTCCTGCTCATTGTTGGGGTCTGTGGCCTGGTCTGGAACCAAAAAGACACCAGAGAAAAAGGTTAAACGACCCCAAAAAACAAATGTGCCACAACTATATTAAATACATGCAAAAAGCTAAATAACTTTGATGAGGAAGTGAAAATGAAACACACAGAAAAACAGGGAAACGATAATACTGTAAGGTGTGCTAAGTATACTTTCCAGATGTGGAGTGTAACAATAGATTAACTTTTCCTTTCATTTATTTGTTTAAGGTTAAAATTGTGTCATTTTTTAAGCTTGTTTCGTTCAACCGATGTTTCAAAAGACCAGTAATATATTTATTTTGCTTTATAAATAACCTGAATGATGAGGTTTGATGAGTTAGTTATATATTATGATCTTATCTTAGAAGCTTAAATATATGTTTAAATGCAGTTCTTATATCCTAATTGTGTATTTTTCCATACTAGTATTCCTACTTTAACAGAAATAAAAAAGAAAGTTCATCAAGTTTTATAAAAATGTTTTGCCAGAATGCGCGTTCACGTCAGGAGTGCATACATATATAGAGCGCTCGTTGGGTACGCGCACGTAACCAACTTCCTGCTGAAACTTTTTGCACAAACTCTTTAAAAACAAAGTTAAAAACATCAACACATTCAGAATGTATTCGCCAAAGTATCGCGATATTATGAAAACACAAGTACAACTGGCGTCACTAGACAAGTTAGTAAACAGCTGCGTTAAAAAATTCAAATACGTGAGGATGAGACGTTGGATAAACAAGTAAGAAGCTAAGAAAAACAACACATTTGAGTTATTTTCTCCCGTTTACTTACTGAGCCATGACTCAAAGGTTGCCGTGTTGTCTCCGGTCGCCATGTCTTCGGTTCTCCTCGGTTCTCCTGCGGGTGCTGAGGTCTTCACTAGCCGCTGTGAGTGCGTCCTTCTGGGGAAGCGGAGGTGTCAAACTGCAGCCTGTCTGCAGAGACATGTGACACTCACACCCCGTCGCACTCCTGACACACAAATTATATTACACGCACACACATACACACTCGCAAACACACACACACTGCAGTGGAAGAAAAAAGAAAACTACTTATTACAATAGCGTACATAGTTGTCATAAATAATATTATTCTTTTACATTTAGTAAGATGGAATTGTCCCCTAATAGTGTATATTTGACTTTTTAGTTATGTTTTATTTTCTGTTTTGAGATGTTTATAGGTTATGTTTTTTTTCTAATATTTTTCCTATTCACATAATGTGCAATGACTTGTATACATGCTGCTTTGGATTATTGAAGTCAATCTAATCTAATAATTTATTAACATGTCTACTTATATTTAATTATGTATATTTTAAGTTTTTTTAGTAACAGATTGATCCACTAGAGCAGGGGTATCAAACTCAAATACACAGTGGGCCAAAATAAAAAAATCAGTACTAGAAGAGGGCCGGACTGGTTCAATGTTTATTGCAGAATTTATTGAAATGAACTTATTGCACATATTAAACCTGGAACTAACAAAGCTTAAATTATTGCCAATAAAAACAACATTAAACATTAAATAATCAGTTGCATTCATTTCTTATGGCTCTGTCCGAGTCATTTCTTATGATTACATTTTTCCACAGGCCAACAAGATTAAAAAAAACAATTTCCATCCATCCATCCATCTTCTCCCGCTTATCCGTGGTCGGGTCGCGGGGGTAGCAGTTCCAGCAGAGAGCCCCAAACTTCCCTTTCCCTGGCGACATCAACCAGCTCTGACTGGGGGATCCCAAGGCCCTCCCAGGCCAGCGAAGAGATATAATCCCTCCACCTGGTCCTAGGTCTACCCCTTGGTCTCTTCCCAGCTGGACGTGCCTGGAACACCTCCCTAGGGAGGCGCCCAGGTGGCATCCTAACTAGGTGCCCGAACCACCTCAACTGGCTCCTTTCGACGCGAAGGAGGAGCGGCTCAACTCCGAGTCCCTCCCGGATGACTGAACTTCTCACCTTATCCCTAAGGGAGACACCAGCCACCCTGCGGAGAAAACCCATCTCGGCCGCTTGTATCCGCGATCTCGTTCTTTCGGTCATGACCCATCCTTCATGACCATAGGTGAGGGTAGAAACGAATATGGCCCGGTAGACAGAGAGCTTTGCCTTCTGGCTCAGCTCCCTTTTCGTCACAACGGTGCGGTAAAGCGACTGCAGTACCGCTCCCGCTGCTCCGATTCTCCGGCCCATCTCACGCTCCATTGTTCCCTCACTCGAGAACAAGACCCCGAGATACTTTAACTCCTTCACTTGGGGTAAGGACTCATTCCCTACTTGAAGTGGACAGTCCATCGGTTTCCTGCTGAGAACCATGGCCTCAGATTTGGAGGTGCTGATCCTCATCCCAGCCGCTTCACACTCGGTTGCGAACCGATCCAGTGAGTGCTGAAGGTCGCAGACCGATGAAGCCATTAGAACCACATCATCTGCAAAAAGCAGTGGTGCAATCCTTAGTCCACCGAACTGCAGACCCCCTCCCCCATGACTACGCCTCGAAATCCGAGCCATGTATATTACAAACAGGATTGGTGACAAAGCGCAGCCCTGGCGGAGGCCAACCCTCACCGGAAATGGGTCCGACTTACTGCCGAGGACCCGGACACAGCTCTCGCTTTGGGAGTACAGAAACAATTTCCCTCAAAGAAAAAACCAAACATGCCCTGTTGTCTCAAGAAAGAAAGTGCAGAAGGAAACATCCATTTAAACTCAGTATGCTGCTCTGTGATGCTAGCTCAAGCAGATACTTGGCATCTCATCTTGGGTGCAGGTTCATCAATGTTTGGGGTCAGGCTCTGAGCTGAGGAGACCCTCAGGATGGAGTGAAGGTGTGCGTGCAACATACCGGCGGGCCAGATCTAATAGTAATTAGAAATTATCCTGCGGGCCGAAATTAAATCCACCAAGGGCCTGATTTGGCCCCCGGGCCTTGAGTTTGACACGTGCTATCGAGTATTCCAACTTTTTTTTAAATATTTGACATTGTGCTTTTATTCTTTAGATGCATCTCTTTCTACTGTAATCTGTATGATTACGGTTTGATTATTTATGCAACGCCTTGTTAACATGCAGCTGTAACAAAACCATTTTCCACAATAGGATCAATAAAATCTATTTTCAGGTATTATACATTTACTTATATATTTTAATTTTATGCAATGCGATGTTTCTCTTCTTCAAAACGTTTAATTGAGACTGTAAAGCACATCCGTCTGTTGTAGCTTGGAAAAATGATTTGCATAAAAAGACCACGGTACTTCCCATCCTTGGCTGTCACCTGGTCCTGTAAAGTCTCTCAGAACCAAACCAAGTAGACCACGTAGCAAATGTTTTATCTCTTTAATACAATATTTATAATAATTCAAGTATTGTCCAAGTCCACTCCTCTCATTGGGATGTTTTCAACGTGTCCCAGTGTGCTTTGGCAGAATCACCAGGAGTTTGCATGTAGCTAGTATCAACACACAGTAACAACAGTTTTTCTTCTGCAGGCGTGACGATGTCCAGTCTTTAACTCGTCTCTGGAAACTGCAGAAGTTTCTGGAATCGATGGCTGATCTCTTCGGGTCCCAAACACACCATCATCTCCGCCACACTGGGCCCCTGCTGCAGGATCAGAGGACAAACAGAGGGTCAGAGAAGTAATGCAATCAAACCACACGGCAAGAAACAGGCAGGAAAAGCAATCCATTTCTACTTCCTCTTTCAAGATTTCTCTGTAAATATCTGCACGGTTACTGCGGTGAATGAGTCAAAGTAGGTTTTCTGAGGCTTGAGTCATCACTAGCATTTTGAAACGTGCTATTCTAGGGTTTAGCTCAGTCATGGAAAGATGTTTAAAAATAAAGTGGGACATGTGAGATAATAGTCCTGCAAGATTTGACAGCAAAATAAATACATTTGCTTAGTTAGTGTTTGCAAATATAATTGCAGAAATGAAAATTGCGGGGTTAGCTGTAATAAAGATTGAAGGATGTTATCAGTTCCTCTAAGAGTAACAATGTGACGTGGATGTGGTGTTCTTGAGGTAAGCAAATACAAACGTAAGCTTCTGGAAAAACAAACAGAATCATTTCATTTGTTAACTTTAAGTGCAGTCTGCAGAAGGAAAAGCTAGATTTGATTTCAGGTCCTCAAAATGGTTCTTAAATGAAGAGCCCATCCTGTCTTTGCATCAAATGGTAATGAATGAAATAATTCCCAAGCTTTTACCTAGATAATGGCACAAACATGTTGAGGGGACTGAACAAAACGGCAGACTCCACATCACTTGAGGACTGGATGAATTGTAAGATAACAGTTAGAGGAGAGTTTTTCTGGAGCTGTTTTTATGCTACATTGCGGCTACATGACTCACATTACATCTCAACCATCAACATAGCCTTGAGTCAAGCTGAGATGAGGCTGCTGATGTCATACCAGCTAACTTATTTATAACCACCAGATTTGAATCATTTTCAAACTTGTAGTCTTCAGCAAAAACAGACACTCATTCATGTGATCTCACTCTTAATTGATCAGATGTTGTGCAGCTCCTTCATATGTATTTTCTCTTTGCTTTTTCCATGAACATTTCCCCCAACATGTACACTTGGCTCACTGGATTCATCCTACTTCTCTCAGTTCTGGAGAGTTTTAGAATGTTGTTTGCAATCCTTTTGCTCAAAGCACCTGGAATATGACGTGAATTGTCAATAATAAGAATTGTTCAAGTTGTTCAACATCAGAGCCGGAAAGAATTTTCTTAAAGGTCCCATGTCATGGCCATTTCTACTGATCATAATTCCATTGCTACTAGAATAAATGTATATTGTGCAATGTTCCAAACTCACATTGGTTTCTCATACAGCATCTCTGTATAGTATGTGTATTCACTCTCTGTCCTAAACGGCTTGTTGGAGCTCCTGCCCCCCCCCTTATTTGAAGGCCAATCAAACTAGGAAGTTGCCATTTAGTTAAAGCCTACTGTCTTTTCTGTGATCAGGAAATGTAGAAGGATTCACAAACAGAGCTGCTGGTGAAGCTCTGGGTTAAAGAAAGATGACATTCAAAACTAACTACCTCTGCTAATCCAATGTCAGGTAGAAAACCCTGTGATGTTTGTACAGTTTATAAACGACCATGGTGCCTTCAGGTACCTGCAGACCGCTGAGAGCCAGGCGCAGAAGCTTCATCACTTCTCCGTGCTTGACGCCTTTCGTTTGCTTCACCAGAGTCTTCAGATCTTTACTGAGTCGATCCACCGTGAGCTCCTCGCCGCGCTCTGCTATCAACCTGCAACACACACACACACACCAATGTTCATATTCCTGTAGTTGTAGGGTATAGTCAGTGGTACAAAGTACTTTTACTTAAGTAATGTTGAAGCGTCTAATCTTGGGTTATAAAATGTCTGAAGCCACTTGAAGTCATGTGAGTTTCTGACTGTCATTTGGTTCCACTTGAAAAATTATGATTTATTAAACAATAAACTCCAGTTGACTTTCCAGAAAAAACAAACTATTCATCCAAAATCCAAATATAATAATGTGCAAAAATACTTAAAACAATGTGCAAAATAATGTGATCTAATATATAGAATAAAGCACTAAATAATGTGGTTGGAAAACTGTAGGCCTTTCACCATCTAACCCAAAATCACAGTTACATGTATAGTATGAGTATTTCCACCACATTTAAACGTGTAGTCAGAGACTTTAAATTCGACATACTTCAGCACTAAAGCAGCGATGTGTTGAGTCTCTGCAGTGATCGCTGCCACCTGCTGGCTGGAGAGAGACGGACGAACCCACAGGTAAGAGTAGGCAGGACCGACAAGCTCCTTCAGAGAGGAGATGTGACCCTGCAGAGAGGAAGAGGACAGCTTCAGTTTGAGTGGAGACACACGTGTGGAGCAGTGTTAAGACATAAGAGCAGAGGCCACATTGAGAGTCCCTTAGGAGAAGACAAAGGGTAAAAACTAAATAGGAATGTTATCGAGTTAGTCATTCTGAAAACATCTATCACTTTCTTGCATCAATACAGTTTCATGCTTACTATATTAACAATCTGTCAGCGTCTAGCGCAGGGGTGTCAAACTCTATTTCATCACGGGCCACATTATGGTTGCACTCAAAGGGCCGGTTGTAACTTTAAGACTATACAAGTATACATATATAAATATATTATATATATTAAAGAATGTATTATATTACATTATTGGCTCTGCATTAGATTATTATCAGTTTAGGTAATAACTTCATAAACAACTACGTCTGAAAGCACAATTCTTGGGCAAATAATTGAAAGCAAATATTCAACAATTACACAATTGTCTATTATATTATTTGCAAGCTCTTGCGGGCCACATAAAATGAGGTCGTGTGTTCAAATATATCATTTGAACACACAACAACATGGTATGAATACCAATGTGTAAAGTATGCTGTTAGTTACCTTACGAAGGTGCAGCACCCGTCTGATGTAATCCTCCTGCAGGACTTCCTCCTGCATCTCTTCTCCACACACCTGCTGGATCTGTGCCTGCAGACCTTTAATCAGCGTCGCACACTGCTCCTCATCTTCTATGTGGTGCTGCAGGTGAATTCTGCCACAATCACACAGATGACTTTCTTTATAGGAACAGAAATACGGCACAAGATAGACGGACACAGACTCAGACTCACCTGTTGAACTCTGGGAGTTTCTCCAGGTCTAAGAGCGCAGAATGTGTCGTGATCTTTGAAGGATTAAACTCGGCGATCAGCTCATCTATCCTCCGCCCAATTCCAATGGCTGTAAAGAGAGTTAAATCATTAAGAAGCATGTAATCGACAACATCTTATTGTGATTACTTCGGCTGATAATGCAATGGCGATATGATTTCATGATATTGGAGGGGTTGGTCATTTTTGCATCATTGAAAGATTTATTTAAAATGATTCATTTCTTTCAAAGGATCAGTCAAATACATTTACTTTAGTCAGAATCATATATATACACATATATTGCACCTCCTGCGATTTCAATATTGGGTACCACTTTACAATAAGACTACCCTTATAAAGGATTCATAAAGGGTTTATAATTAGGTTGCAAACACTTTATTATTCACTAAGAACGATTAATAAACCAGTTCTAACATAGTTTTCATACATCAACACAGGCTCACTATTTGGCAAGATGACTAAGCCTTATAGTGGCTACTTAGCGAGAATCAACTCAGTGAGCAACAGATACCAAGGATGCTGGCTGATGAAGAAGACAAAGTAAGCTAGGTAGCCAATATAAGGCTTAGCAGGACAGATAAATGTGGGCTCACTATTTGGCAAGCAACCGGTCACAGTCGCCCTGTTTATCTCATGTCTCATAAAAGCTTATTAAGGATTTATAAAGTGTTCACAACCTAATTAATAAATGAATTACAAACTATTCGTAAACCCTTTATAAGGGTAGTCTTATTGGAAAGTGGTACCAAATATTGCATTAGCCCATATTTGATTAAGATTCAATTTTGAATAAATGTGCAACACTCTAATTAAAAGTAGTTTTCTTCCTTATTTGCAAAGTTTCCAGATGTAATTTTACATCCAATATGTTTCACTTGTACCTTGACCATTGCAAAATGAAAAGCACTGAAGACTTTATCTTAGGCACCAGCACTGGTAAGGGGACCTATCATGCAAAATGCACTTTTGTACGTCTTTTATACATGAGTATGTGTCCCCGGTGTGTCAGGGAACTCACCAAGTGTCAGAAAACACAACCCTCTCTCTTTTCCTCCATACCCAAATCTCTAAAAACGGGGCTGCAACAGATCTGATACAGACTGATCCAGATTTGAAATATCTCTGACGTCAGAAACGGGGTGCTCCGCCTATATGGGCAACTCTCCACATATCAGGGGAATGAGAGGTTGCCGTGGCATGGTAACAGCATGGTAACAGCATGGTAACAGCATGGTAACATGACGCTCGTGCCACGCCCTCCTCCTTTGCAGGGGGGCGTGGTCAGCTGCAGCTCATTTGCCACAGAATCAGCCCTTGTGAAGACAGGGCTGGAATAGAGCAAATAGAGCGAAATGAGGCATGGCTAAAATGCATGATCTGTTTGGTATTTTGAAAAAAATACTTCACAGACATGTTTTATATAGGTATGGCCCTACAATACATTATTCAAATATAGCATGATAGGTCCACTTTAAAGTCTTCAGTGCTTTTCTTTTTTTTTTTTGTCTGGCTGGTTTAAAGGGAATATGTCAGCCCTTTTCTTGCTGTCCTTAGTTTGAAGCGTTTTGGTTTATAGCCTTTATTGTACATTGGTTTGGATAAAAGCATCAGCTCGATGAACTGTAATGTAACTGATGGACGCGGTCCCTCTTCATCCCCTCTCTGATAACCCCTCCTTCACTCACTGTTGAACCCTGAGCCGCAGCTGGTGGTGATGTCCAGCAGAGCCTCGGGCAGAACTCCGTCCCTCTGGAAGCTTTGGAGGAAAATGTCCCCCTGCCTCTTGGACAGTTTGCTGCCGTTTTTGTTCAGCAGGAGCGGCAGATGTCCGAAGGTGGGCGGTTGCCAGTCGAGGGCTCGGTACATGAGGAGGTGTTTGGAGGTGGAGATGAGCCACTCGGACCCCCGCAGCACGTGGCTGATCCTCATGTAGTGATCGTCTACGATGTTAGCCAGGTGATAGGTGGGAAAACCGTCTGCTTTCATCACCACAGGGTCTCCCTCCACCTGGGAAAAGACAACATGGGGTATGAAAGCATAATGAAGCATTTTAAATGTTATGGTTATCTTTCACAATAGTGCTGCTCCAATTTCAATTCATATTTTTTGACAGTCAGTTGTGAAATACTTATTATTTTGTATTTGTGTACATTTATTTCTTGCACACTTTTTGATTCAATAATAGTTTTCACAATATATATTTTGGGCAATAAACCTGATTTTGAATGACAGGTTACTTTGTCGATTTCCACAGCTATACAATGTTTTCAGGGGGTTTTGTAGCAACAAAAGCATCTGTTAAATCTCTGCCTCAATTGAAGTGTTTAAATTGTTTTAATGTTACATTGATAGCTAGTATTTTAGGTTTTCAAAAGACACTATGAATATCTGTCATCATAATTCATGATTTCATAGGCCTGGAGGAAATAAAAACATCCTCCAACAAACATACATTTTCAATATCTGAGATGTGGAAGTCAAATGAAATGTGTGGAAAAGGAGAATTGTTGGTCATTACATCTGAAATGATGTGTGACTCATTCCTATATGATTCATTTGTAACTCCACTAAACACACTGCAGATCTGACCTGGGCCACCTCGTGATGACTCCGCCCACAGATCAGATCCTGAAAAGGCTCGACACCTTCTTCCAGACGAAACCGGATCACATGTGGAGCTCCTTGATCCAGCTTCTCCTGGACCTGCTCAGCCCGGAGGTGACGGCACCGGTTATCATACCTGAGGGGGAAAGACACAGCTGCTGCCTTAAATCTGACAAAAACACCCTGAAGTCTGGCTGAAATATGATAACATGTTAATACGATAAGATGGAACTTTATTTATCTCCGTGGGGAAATTCAATAAAGATAAAATTGAATAAAAATAAAAATCATAATTTCAAATAAAGTGATAAAGTAACTGTTAAAAAAATATCACTCGTCACCGGCTTGAGCTTCAATAATCAGGATACATGTATTTATTATCCTTGCAAGAATGGAAGTAGTCATCACATACAGAGCATTTGGTACAACTAGTTCCTGAACAGTGTAATGGAAGTAGTCATCACATCACATATACACAAGAGATTTCTCTAACAGTAACTGTTGAAACAAGATACCACAGTAAAACGTAAATCATGTGAGCATCAATGTTATCCACCTGGGTGTCTGTCCGCTCCTTAAAGCCTCTTTGTTGAGCAGGTCGAGTCTCTGAGAGCTGCAGAAACAGTAGTAGGCGTGTTTGCTCTCGATCAGCTGATCTGCGGTCTGACGGTAGAGCTCCAGCCTCTGGGACTGCAGGTACGGACCCACCGGCCCCCCCCGACGAGGACTCTCATCTGGAGGGACGCCTGGAGAGAGAGAGGGGGCTTAGTTACAATTCAAAGAACAACCGTGGGGATATACAGTCGTTTTCCTCATCTCACATTTCGACAGAAAATGAATGATGTCACTATAGAGCGGAGCAGGGATGACGTGTTTTTGTAGGCCGACCCGGAAGTAAGCTGCGCATGGGTTCCCTCGATAAAAAAGCAACGGGATTTCTCCATAAGATTTTGGAATAATCCTATGGAGATCAGAAAAATAAGATCTGTGGAAAACAAACCTGTTCGATAAATGCAAGTTTTGTTCAGCCGGATAATCTCCACATGTCTACCCTACTTTTATAATTTTTTATAACTAGATTTATGATCGATAGATTTATAAAAATGGCACAATATTCCAAAATCCTATGGAGAAATCCTGTTGCTTTTTTGTCGAGGGAACCCATGCGCAGCTTACTTCCGGGTCGGCCTACAAAAATACGTCATCCCTGCACCACTCTATTAACAGCTTGTATAAAATGTACGTATGTTATTAAAAACAATAGTAAAACCAACATTTTGTAGTTAAACAAAGTTTTTTTTTTACCTGTGTGCTGATACTATAGACCCATTGACTCAAAAACAGTATACATCTCAGTGTTTCCCATACATTGATTTATTTGTAGCGGGCCAATTAAATATAATGTCGTTTTTATTTTGTGGTCTATGGATAGTGAGGTGGGCTGATGATCGGAAGGTTGCGAGTTCAAATCCCGCCTGGAACACCACTACTAGTGTGCCCTTGAGTAAGGCACTTACATTCTGCTAAATGCCTAAATTGTAATTTACATTTGTAAATGATACTTTTGGGAGAATAAACCCCACAGATCCTCAACTCCGGTGTGTCTCACTCATTAACAACACAACACAGAGCAACAAGAACGTTGTCTACAGTAGCCATCAACTCGCATGTATTTTCTTATTTGAGGGAGGGGTGGATGCATGGGCCACCCAAACTTTTCTTGCCTGGGGGGTGCGGTGCGGTGCCCCCACCAATAGAATCAAATTCTGTGGGAAACACTGCATCTCATGACTATAGTCCAGAGTATATATTTCCCTTGAAGGTCACATGTCATGGCCATTTCCACTGATCATAATTCCATTGTTGAGGTCTACTAGAATAGATTTACATTGTTCCAAACTCACATTGGTTTCTCATACAGCATCTCTGTATAGTCTGTGTATTCAGCAGTATTCACTCTCTCCACTAAACGGCTTGTTGCAGCTCTTGCCCCCCCCTCCCTGTGAGCCCAGTATGCTCCGATTGGTCGGGACCAGTCGGGACGTTGTGAATCGCGCTGAGCTCCGTGGAGGTATGATTTCCTTGTTTAGCGATACACAGCCAAACACAGCCAAACTCACCCTGAGCACACACAAAGTCACAGCCGAAGTAAAAACAACAAGTGTGGCTTGATATTGAGTAAGAAAAAGGTTGATAAACGCTGTGAGAATGGGTCTGCAGAGAGAATGGGTCTGCAGAGAGAATGGGTCTGCAGAGAGAATTTCGCCGCGATCTCAACTGTCTGTTATCAGCCTGCAGCCCGGGAGGAGAAATCAGCAGAGCTGCCTGCACTGTGTGTGTGAGGAAGTCCGTGGATTGGTCAATTTGGACCAATCAGCGGGGGCTTAACGTAACGGCTCCGCGGACGTAACGTAGCGGCTCCACGGATTGGTCCATTTCGTTCCGGGGACGACATGACATCATGAGTTACCCGGAAGAATCAAATGGACAGTGACGTATCTCCAACGAGGCATTTTGGGGAGGTATTTTCTGTGTTAGAGTTTTACTCGCTACAGGGTGTACTTTGAGGGTTTGTGACTCTGCAGACCGTTTACATGCAGAAAAACCTTCATAACACACAAGGGGACGGTAATAACCGGAAAAGCATGACATGTCACCTTTAAATATCAATCAAAAGTTTAATGATTGCTAAGAACAGTTGTCCTTGTCATATTATACTTTAGTTAGAGCCTTTTATTTTGTATCCGTAAATACAAAATTGAAATCAATACATATTTTATTCCATTCTATTTCAATGTAAATACTGCTTTATTTTAACTATATTATTTCTTATGTTTTAATGTTATTATAGTGTTCTTAAAATAGTTCTCTACCTGTGTTTTTTAAATGTTTGTTTTATTTTTATGGATCCACCACGACATCAAGTCAAATTCCTCGTACGTGTCAACCTACCTGGTAATAAACCCGTTTCTGATTCAATGTTTTCCCTGCAGTATTGGATATCTATATTTTGTAAGGTGTTGTATCAGAAATGTCCGTTTCCTGACACCATCCCAGAGTTTCCTACCGGCCCACTCCAGCATGTCCTCAATGGACTCGGCCGCTCCGGGCACCAGCCGGCTCCGATCCGTGTCCTCCAGGCGCAGGACGAACGAGCCTCCATACTTCTTTGCAAAGATGTAATTATAGAGAGCCGTTCGGAGGCCGCCGAGGTGAAGGAAACCTGCAGCAGAGAGAAATATATTGTTATATTTATTATCTGCAGTTGAGTTTCCAATATAAATATGTTGATCTTTTGTATTTAAAATATTCACTTAAAGGTCGCCTATTATAATGTTTTTCATCAATATATTATAGGTCTCAGATACAAAACATGTCTCTGAGGTGTGTTATTTGTGTCCAGTGTAGTAATAATATCTGGTATGGATTGGTAAGTCAATGGGTCACATGACCTCTCGAAGCTATTGAAAGAAATCAAGTATTTTTGATTTAAAAAACTGCAGATTTTTCATTCATATCGAAGAGAAAAAGCACTAACATCCAATAAAAATAGGTGTGTCCTACATCTCCAGTGTAATAATACAGTGTTGCATTGATTTTGAGTCCTGAGGTCACATGAGATGAAAGCTATTTGAAAAACTCCAATTATTTCCTGTTAAAATACTTAACATTTAAATCATTAACACATCAGTGATAAGAAACAGGCTTGCCACAACAAGCAACATTAATTAGATTTTTGTGAGCAGGATTTCACTTATATGCTTTCAGTAAGCAAGGGTGTATTGAAAGTAAGTGTGTTTTCTTCGGTCATTGAAACAGTAATGTATTGATAGTCCCTAAGTAAAAACGTGGTTAAAATCAAGGGTTCAGAAGAGAGCTAACCTCTGACTGTCTGTGAAACTGAGAAAGATGTCTGGAGTGAATATATGCCAAATATCCAACCTCAAACTAACTTGGTTAATTATTTATCTGAAGTCCAAAATGAGACGAAGGTAAATTTGACTGGTCTTTGATGTATGTATGTTTGTATGTTTAGGGGTAAAGATAGAGAGTTGAAAGACACATTGCACACACTTTCTAGATATCCCTCTGGATAACCTTACAGGACAGTTTAGCAATAATGCATTTAGGTTGAGGATCTTACCTGTGGGACTGGGTGCAAACCTGACTCTGACGTCACCCTGCACCGTGGAGCAGCCTCTCGTAACCAGAGTGTTTCTGACCGCAGTCACACACCGGAAACATCTCTGAGTCAACATATTAGCGTGTTAACCAACCTGCATTGTTTTTGGATGATAGTGTGATAATGGTATAAAGCGTTATTATCCTAAAAAGTGTCCCTCACATCACATGTGATGAAAGACGTTTGTTTGGGTCAAGTCATTTTCTTCTTCATCGAAAAACGAACCGGAAGTAGAACACGGCAATCACTGCCATCCAGTGGAGGACCGCGGAATGTCTTCTTCTACTACTTCAGAGAAACTCCTCTAACTTCACTCATAAACAAATGTGTTTCTTTTTCTTTTAATGCAATATTTCAGGACAGCATTTTATTGTAAGACATACATCAAGGAAAATTGTTTTATTCCTTCTGCCGGCCACACATATTTTGCACATTTTGGAGTCTGCCAGGGTCGTAATGAAGTGAAGTGCATTTACTCAACTGTAAGTACGATTTGGGGGAACTTGCACTTAGCTTAAGGGCAGCCGACACAAACAAATGCCGTGCTTCCATGAGCGTCAATTCCCGCCGCAGATGGGAATACATTGCAATCATAGACTGTATATATAAATGGACGTAGGGTCCGTGACGTCACCCATAGGTTTCTGCAGAGTTGCCGTGAAGCCCTTAGTAGGCGGAGTCGGCCACTAACGGCTCGACAGTGACGTCAGAGTTCAACTCCCGCCTTCTCCAGCCTGCTCCAAATAAGGGCAAAGAGGCGGGACCTGCTGCCACCGAGCTGGAAGTTCCAGAGCTAGCTGAAGCTACCAAGCTAAGCTAACATGCTCCCCATCTGCACGCTGCCGTCGCATTTTACGTTTCTAAGGTAAGCGGACATGAAACTATTCAGCAAAACTATAAATAATAATCTAAGTTATTGAGCTTTTAGCATAATACTTCAGAATCTTAAAACCCCTTAACGTTTGTATGCAATTGTGCTAAATTCAACACTGGAATCAAGCAAATATTAATATGTTTGCATGACATTAGTTATTTATATTTTGATATCACTTAACTATACGTTTAATACATTTAAGTCAAGCTAAGGTACATGTGATGGTAGCTAGTTAGTGCTCTTACCTGTGAGGCCTCCTCCAAACAGCATAATAACCAGACTGTATCATTAAAACTAAGTACCAGTTATAGATCCTTGACTTTAGACAAACAATTCAAAAGACAAAATGTATTTAAAGACCAATCTTTATTTGAATGTGCCTCTTAACTATTAGTTATAATAGTATTGACAATCTAAAATAACTGAGCAACTCAACAGTCAACTTTATGTTTCTTATTGTCTAAAGCATTTATTATTTTCATTTTCCCCCTCTCATATTCAGTGTGGACGGATTGAGACAGCCTGGTGTCCAGAGAGCTGCAGAGACTTCAGGGAGAAACCTCCGTGTGATGGACGTCCTGTCTGTTGGTTTGGAGAGGACTTTCCTCTGCGAGGAGGACCAGGCCTGATGAAGGAGCCCATGCTGGGCAAAGCTGATACCAACTGCACAGGCCTAGTCGGTCACTTTATTTGACTAAATGTGTTTAATACATTTAATAGGTTTACACCTTCTGTCCATATGTGCTTTTTATTTAAAACATTTAATTAACTTTTGGTTCACATTTCAATAAATTGTATTTGTATTTGCACTCCTGTTGTCCATTATTCTTACTGAAAATGTTAGATTACACATTCACATCTGACTGAAGATTGGCCCCATTTATTTGTGACATTGCAAAACAAGGTACGTGAAGCTCATAAAGTGAGGCAAATAGAAATAATCAGCTGATGGAGTGTAGATGTGGAAATAGCTGCATTCGATCAGCTGACTGTTTTTACAATAAAAGTAGTTTATTAAAATCTCATAACATCAGCTTTTAATGTTCCTCTTGGATGTTCTTCTTGACCCTCAGAGAAGGAGAAAATGTTGTGTCTTTCAGGCATGTCCTTTCCTAACAAAAATGACAGGAAACATAAAACATATTATTGCAGAACAAGTGTGTTATTTATGAAAGCGGTGTGTTTGTGTGTTTAGGGGCTGTAGATATAATTATTTTGTAATTGTAATGTTTTTTTTTTTATTTCAACAATGAGCTACAAAGACAATCAGATTATAAATGAACAGTATGAAGTTCATCAACATTGAAATATATGTTATTATCAAAATAATATGTAACTGTTATCAAAACGTAGTGCAACTGCTCTGTTGTCTCACTGAAAGAATACTTTTTACCACGTTTTTTAAAGACAATATTGAGAGATAAATAGTAGCAGTTCTCACTATGTGTTAAATATCTTTGCCTTCAATACATTACATTAGAAAGCTGACAGTCAAATTGCTTGTTAACATCTAAATGTAACTTTTTGCATGGAAAAAACCCTCAACTTAACTGATGTGTAGGTGATCTAGTATTTAGTATTGTTTAATGGAATGTATATCAGTGTATTCAAGTCAATACTTCATTCATTTAAACCAATATCTTTCTTGATTATTTGTACAGTATGAAAAAAGAGTATTTGTACCTGAGCTGAAGTTCACTGCTGTGAGGAGTCCAGTTCTGTCTCTCACTCTCTGGTCCAGCCTGTCTGCGTCACCTGGACACCTTAAACAAACAGATATATATATATATGTAAAGTACCATGTGTACAAACAATATAACTGATTCTCTTCTGTTGAACATGTTGGATTGTGTATTGTCCGAGTCAGGGGCCTTTTTATTTTACTGTAACTTTGGAAGTTGTGTTACCAATGCTTACTGTTTATTTGATACCCATTTGGTAATACAATTAATAAAAACAACAAGGTTTGGGTTCGTTCTTCAGATGACTGTGACGTTAACGTGTAAGCTCGATAATGAACTCCAGCTCAACCAACCATATTGTAATATCTAAGTAATCATCTTGAAATATGACATTAATAATTGTAATATACACACATCTTATTGTGAGGTTGATTTCACATACACTACTTCGACATTAGCTTGTCTACATACTTGAGCATAGCCAATTCAAATTAACCTTAGATGCATACAGTGCCTACCTACATAATAAAATATATCTAAGTTACAAGGATGACCTTATTTTATCAACCTCAAACAGAAGCCGTTTGTTCTACAGTATTATCCCGCTTAACACTTGTCTATTTAGTTTTAACCTTTATATATACAGTCTATGATTTTAACTTGGAGGCTACGATTACAATCGTTAGCACCGATGTAGCTACCACTAGCTTACATGCTAACCCAAGCCTTACCATTCATTACGTAGCTGATTAAAATCATTAACACATAAATAAAGCACTCGAATTTCACTTACCGCATTCATGCACCGTCTGTTTTAACCGCAGAACGAGTCACAATAGTCCGATATATAAGCATGAAGAACAAACAACCACGGCCGGCTACAAGTTGTGTTTCCTGGATGAGCTGAGCAGGCAGCGTCCCTGTAGCTTCACGGAGCAGCTAGCAGAGAGACAAGAAGCTAGCAGCGGCAGGCACTTGACAGAGCCGTCACTCAATGTGACCACGCCCTAATTTATGCACAAACTTTAAGACCTAATATAAATAAAAGGGTCGTGTTAGAAAACAATTCACTCACACATCCACAATCATGAAGGTGGAATCTAACTATATCAATAATAAAAATGTATGGAGCCAGGGGTAGAAACATGTTTTTTTCTGCTGTAAAATTGGGCATTTTAACATGGGGGTCTATGGAAATTGCTCCTTTCTGCAGCCATCGCCTATCGGCCAATATATGAACTGCAGTGTGTGGCACTTCCGTATTGGCTTCCCGGCTCTACCCCACAATTTGCCGCTTGATTGCAATCAGTTGAAAGCTATTTGCGTCCCTTTATGAAGCTGAAGGAGCCTAGGAGCGTCACAACTGCACGCCTCGTCGCTCCTGGACGTTTACACACACACACACACACACACACACACACACACACACACACACACACACACACACACACACACAACACACACACACACACACACACACACACACACACACACACACACACACACACAACCAAATAAGGAGTATGTGGGAGTTCCCCTCGATTCCATTGGCTCTGGCGGTTAGAAAGAGATGTCAATCAGCAAAATCGACCAGAGATATCGAAAATCCACCCAAATGACCCCAGAAGTGTTTTTTTTTGTTAAATCTCTCAAAAAAGGTCAAATGTAACTTGTTTTGCATCAATCTTGATACAGGGTAGTAGGGTACTTATTATATGTTGTTTGGATTCATAAAGCTTTTAGTCTACCATCCCATCATTCAAGGGTGGTTTTCACTATAAGTACTTTTTTTTTTTGGACGGACACTATCATTTACATTTTTTTTACTGTGTTCAATCTGAATTTACTTTAAAATAAAAACATCTATATTGATTCTGACACTTCTACATCCAACTCACAGGTGTAACCTTGCTTTGAGAAAAAAGATTATTAATTTAACCCTTTTAGAAGGGAAGATATGGTCATTTGTTCTGGGAATGTCAGACCTGAAAAACAGGCTTAACAAGTTTAAATACAACATACTTTTATCAGGTTCTTGTTTTATAAACTACTGCTGGTGGTTTTACAGTATAACATTTAACTTCCCCGTATACTGAATGATTGATTGAATCACTCAGTATACGGGGAAGTTCACTTAATTATCAAACCAGTTTAACTTGATATTATCACCTGCCATTGCTGTGTGTGTGTGTGTGTGTGTGTGTGTGTGTGTGTGTGTGTGTGTGTGTGTGTGTGTGTGTGTGTGCGTGCGTGCGTGCGTGCGTGCGTGCGTGCGTGCGTGAGTGCGCTTTTATTTTTTGGCATTATGATCAACCCTTATGTTTAGTGTTTACACAAGAGACCTGCATTGGGTGCGGTGGATTACAAAACAATAACCTTGACATTAAACTTGAATTGCTTAAAAAAACATATCCTTATTAATAAGACTTTTAGAATCATTCTCTATCTGCACAATCTGGGCTGCTCTCTAATTAAAACACCACATAATTGGTGTACCCTAAGTCGCTCTAATGTTGACAAAGATAAAATATTATATATCCAAAGAAACGGGAGGTGTATTCCGCTGAACATGAATCAGGTGTAACTTAATCTTTTTTGTGTCTTTCTTCGTCTTTTCTAGTTTTTTTCTCACACAAGCATTCATGGACAGAAAAGCTCAACTCAGCACACACACACACACACACACACACACACACACACACACACACACACACACACACACACACACACACACACACACACACACACACACACACACACACACCAATAGCAGTAGACGCCTAAAGCAGAAGAGTGAATCTTGTCCGTCCCCCTTGTGCAGCACAGAGGAGTCAACCATCATTTCCTGTTATCCTTGTCACAAAAAAACACACCTTTAACTGGTGCACCTGTGCTTCAGGTATCAAGAGAGAGAAACACCGGCACTTCACAGCACCTGAAGGACGTGATTTGGTAAGAGATTCAGCTTTGATTTCATATCATTGTGTCTTTTTATTGTGTGTTGCTGTTACTGAGAGGATCCCATCCTCATTTTAAAAGTGTATCTTGTTGTCATAGATGAATCTGTTCCTATTATCTAAGCTTTCATGTGGTGTGTAGAAATAAATAACAATATGCTAAATGTGTGGTGTAACTGGCTGGTTGTACAGTGATAAATGACTACATATAAGGTATTAGTTAAGGTACCACGATCTGTTTATTTTTTAATGTGACTACCTATGGCAACAACATGGCATTTGGGGATTTGAGCAGTGGGAATACTAAGTTCTGCCTCATTAAATCGGGTTAGGGTTTGCTGCTGTAAACCTGTATGAGGTAATATAGAGGAGACTATCAAAATAACATTAACAACACAAAAGAATATATGCGGACAAAATGTAAAGTCTGGAAAATGCAGAAGAGAAAGCATTCAGACCGTTTTATTAAAAAAAACTAGAAACACTAATGTAAAAATGACTGCTAACAACAAACATATATTCACCTAAAATTACTAAGCTATTATCAGGAACCTATTTATAAGCTTCCTTTCAGTGTTACATTATTATACATGTATATCATATCACTGTCACTAATGCATACATGTGAATGCAGAATTGAAGTGCTGTAGTTCAATGTGGTGTACATTTGAGCTTCTAGACGTTTATTAGTTAGTTTAAAACACTTGATCATCATTTTTAAAATGATCATGCCGGCCCGTATGTACTGCATATAAAATCATTTGTGAAGTAACACAACCATAGATGTTAAATAAATCGTGATGTAATGAGTAAAAAGGAGGATAAATACCCCTACAATTAATTGAAATAGAAGGATGAAGTAGTATCACATGGAAAAATATATAAAGTATTTAAAAACTGTACTTCAATCCGGAGAGACGTGATGTAAGAATTACATATGTATTGTTTACACGTCATATGAATGAAATGATTGCCATGATAATACAACAGGAGAATGGAATGGTGTTTGGCGATTAGGCCCCGGTTTGCAGGATAATCATTCAGGAGGGAAAGAACCGCTCCGATGAAATCCCCGGGGTCTAGACACTGGTGGTGGTGATGAGTAGGTGGGACCGGTCTGAAGGAGGAAGGTTTAGCTTTGTCCTGAAGGAGACGGGAGGCGAGAGGGGTGGAGGCGGGTTGCGTGTGATCATCTGCAATGACAACTGACAGGGAGTAAGAGCAGGCATTTAAGGAATTTATCATGTGCAGCGATTGGCTGCTGAGGGGTGACGCCCTCGTATTTAATGAGGGGGGAAGGGAGCCATAGAGTGACGTGTAAGTGACTCGTGTTAGGTCTTCCTTATTGAACTTGCGCTAAAGCTTTCATTAGTACATCTCTTGAGTAGATTTAATTTTTGATTATGTATTGGACCGTAAAAATAAGTGCAAACTGTGTCACGTCTTGCATTTTTGCAATCTTAACATCAACAATACCAAACCAAAAGCGAGCAAAAGTCTGCAAAGTTAAAACGTTATGATACAAAACAGGTGAAAAAACACTTTTATTCAATCACAGGTAAATGTATATGATAACCTGCGAATACAAAACATCTGTGATCTATAGTTCATAATGTATTAACTCACACTTAGATTTACACATCTATTGGAGGATACTGTATAACCTTCATTGTATTTGGTTGAAGTCAATTCAGTCTACTTCTTCTCCCATAATATAAAAAAGGGGAATGACGGGAGAAGGAGGTGTGATATTAAGTGTGTGTGGAGTAAGTAACCTTAACCAGCCTTGTTAAACACATATTTTCAAACCACTTCTGCGAGGGTATGGGTTTGTAAATAGCAAAATTAGTCACAAAGAATCTGGAAAGTGTTTGTATGTCATCTGGCAGATATAATTCCTATACAAATATTTAAACTTATACTTGATTCTAACAAGATGATGTATGTCGCAATATATGGCTCCGAATCAGTGGGTGAAAGTGTTGAGAGAGAACTTATGTAGTGTGTGTGTGTGTGTGTGTGTGTGTGTGTGTGTGTGTGTGTGTGTGTGTGTGTGTGTGTGTGTGTGTGTGTGTGTGTGTGTGTGTGTGTGTGTATGTGTACATTGTGGGAACACACCTCTCATTATGGGACAAAGAGATGGTCCTCTAAGGTTAACCATTAAAGCTGAATGAATTAATGATTGTATAGATCCAATGATCACGTGCAATGTTTCCTCGTGAAATCATCACCTGTAAACTTTAGTAAGAGGTGTAAGAAAAATATTGCTATAATGATTTTGTTATACTGTGCTGAACTTAAAGGTGGGGTATGTAATTTATTTCAGAAACACTTTTTGTTATACAATATTCCATGGAATGCTCTTAACACCCCGATAGCAATGAATATATTAAATGCTTTGACAATAAATACATTAAAACATTTCATCTGTGGAAGCCGTGGTACTGTAAAAAGCACGACCAATCATCTGAGCCGGCTAAAGTAACTGGATGGCCTACCTGCCTGTCAGCCTTTCGTGTTGGAGGAGGGGCTCTGTAAGGAAGTGGCAGATTTGTTCCGGCTGTGTATTTTCAAATTTGAGCGCACTCGAGCTGGTTTCTCCAAAATTACCTACCCCACCTTTGTGCTATGCCTATGATGTTTGATGCTATAGAGACCATTGATCCCATTTTTATGATATTACCTATAAGTAAACCTTTTTTTACTCCGAATTAAGGCGTATATGGTGGTGTTTTCTTTATACTCAGCTTTTCTGAAATTGTATAAAGACCTAAATATATATATTACCTTGCTCTAAATGCACTATAGCATCATGATATTGGTTGTGTATTCAGATTCTTGCCAATGCACAATCCAATCTTAAGTCCTCCTTATTTATTTGGAGCCTTTTAACTTTTTTTAGGGTAATGTTTTTGATTTGACACCCCGCAAAATCAGTTTGTATTAACGTAATTTCCCGCTGTTGCTCTCATACCCTGTACACTACCGGCCCACAACCAAATAAAAAACTAAAAAAGGTAATAACTAGTTGGTGCAGATGTTAAACCACAAAGCAAGCCACACATTTCCCGTCAACAAAACATAGAGCTAGTTGTTTTTTTACGCATTTTGATATGAAAATGTTACATATTGTACTTTTATTGCAGCTTAAAAATGTTAGAGTTGTGACTGATTTCTTGATTGAGGTCACGGTAACATAATGTAAATCAATGGAAGTCAATGTAAATCCTCCTAAGTAAAAAGTGTTGTCACTTAACCATTTCAATAGCTGAACAAATGGAGTAAATTAGCAGCACTATGAAGATGTATTGAATATCAAAATACACATCTCTAAGCATCATGAATCCTTTGCATATATTTCACAACAGCGTTCCAATTAGACTTGACTTTTAACCCAGAAAATCCCTTTTATTGAGACATATTTTGTAAAAACAGCTCCTTCTGGATGTTTGTACGGTGCATATATGCGGCTTGAGCGATGAATAGTATACTGTACCTATGTTTGTAAAACAGGATATATTCTTTGTTCACTTCACAGAAGATATTCTGCCGAGGAGGGTCATGCGATTGTCCTCCTTTGTGTTCATTGTTAGATGTGAATGGTATATAAGGTTGCATCATTCTTTTCTCTGAAGCATCTATTGTTACCTCACATTTGTCTAGATGTGTTAAAGGTCACTTCAAGCCTCTGACTGTTAAATATCTGACGGCCACTCCCTGATTCTGATCTGCCACCAAACACACATCGGCTCAGAGCTTCAAGTGTGTTTGAAACATATACTGTACAGCGATGACAGAGATTGGACAACAATGATCTGACTGAAATGTGTAAAAACAACAAATGTTTGTGATTTATTAGCCTCTGACAACTAGGATTTCAGACATATTTCATGACGAATTTGTTGTCGTCGTAGAAAGATGATGAATAGTTTTATATTTCTGCTAAATCTTTGTGTTTACCTTTTAAAAGAAAGGAGAAATATTACATTTTTAATATGGAATTAACATTTGTCATTCATACTTCTGACCCCGTTTAAGGGTTTTACTGTATTTAGGACAAGTGGCTGACATTTTTGTATTCTCTCCCCAGCCATTTCCACCACAAAGCCCTCTCATTCCCATGAGACTCGTCGCATCATGAGATCACGAAACCTATTCCTACTGGTTTACTTATTTTGTTGCTGCTTTGGTAAGAGCGTATTTATGTCTTTTTTCTTGTTCTTATACTTAATATCAACAACAGAGTGAAACCTGAATTTCTCCAAAGGAATTAATTTAAGGATATATGCCTTTTTATTTTTCTTCGTTTTGTTGTTGTTGTTCTTCTTCCTCTACATCAAAGAACATTTCCGCTCGTAAAAGGACAAAGCTTGTGATATTCTTTATAGAAACCATCATTGAATGGATGCTGTGAATGCTGTCCCAATAAAACTGTGTATTGTAGCTTATTTTTTAATATTATTATCCAAAAACTATTGGAAACTTTTCAGGTAGCCAAACTGTTTTACCTCAACACCAACTGATGATCTAACATATATTGCCCCGCTAGCATTAATATTTTTTTAAATATTCCCCAACGCTGTATTAACTGTGTTGTTGAGTAACATTTGCTCAAAACTACTTTTTATGAAAATATTGTAATGCTTAAGGCGAGACACCCCAGGTGAATAGGGTAATTTTTTTAACTTAAAGGTATCAGCTAGACATTTCTCCAGTTAATTACTTACAATAAGGCAATTGTCTTTTGTATTACAAGTTTCTGAAATAGCATGTTTAAATATGCAAATTATCCATTATCTCATTAAATATGCACATATTTTAACACATTTCAGGAATCGAAATCTGAACTTTGGATAAAGCCAGATTCAAAATTCTTGTTTCATTTTGTAGTCATATTAGTATCTAAGGCTTTTACAGAAGGGATATTGGATATCTCTTTTTATTACTCCATAAATCAGAAAATACTGTCAACAGCCCTAAAATATCCATTTTCGCCATGTTTTTAGGTATACAATGTTGTATAATTCAGGCTATGAATTATATATGAACAAACCCTTCTGTAAAAGCCTTCATAATATTGATAGGAATATAACTGGAAGGTTTGGTGTATGTACGTGCTACTGAAGTTGAAATTTCGAACTCAGAGTAGGAGAAAAAACGACCTTTAAAGATTGCAGTGAGGCTTTAAAAGCCTGAAAGAAAACATGTTATGGAATCAAAATAGCACAAAATCTCAAAATTGACCAGTACTTGAAAGCCGTGTCTCGCCTTAATCATAATAATGCTTCATCTCCCTCATATGGGATCAAATACAGACAAAAATGCATTGGGATATTTTCAACTGGCAAATTACACAGATTTTGGTTTAGATTTCTCAGAAAGAAAAAAAAGCTTCTTTCTCAATTTTAACCATTTTGACAAACCTTTGAAGAGAAATCTATTCATAGATTTTCAGGAATAAAGAAATATCTCCCCCCAAAACAGCCTCAACTGACCACAATACAAGGCAGCGTTCAATGTATCATCCAAATGACCACTGATATAACTCATATTAATACTTAAAGTATGTTACAAAATGAATGAAGCAGGATTAAAGAACGCTATTACATTGGAAGCATAAACAATTATAACCTCAAAAAAGGCATTTCCTGAATACTTTTACATTTGTAGTATCGGCTTTAACAATGAACCTTGTCTTCTGCTTACAGCGGCATCAAGTGCACAAAGGTAAGATTAAAATAATAAACATAACAGTGTTTTATCAATGGAGCAGACTTTTGTTTATCATAATTAAACAACTCCACCCTGTTCTGGTTTTAATGAACCATGCGATTTTTTGTCTGTAACCTTTTGCCTTGTTTCCTCACTGGTGGAAATCTACAGAAATGCAACTTGTACAACAAGAGGAACATGTGGTCCGGTGAGTGGAGCTGTCAGACGCTGTGTTTATACATATAATTATACATATTGTTTTGCTTCTGTATCTTCCCTGATTTGATGAATTTGGATTCAAGATCCTTATCAAATCCCTTCCCAGATCTGCAGCAGGTACAAACGTCATGTTCGGATTTGATCTGTTCTTTGAGAGCTGTTTCTCCGATTGTTTTCTAAACAACAAACGATAAGACACCTTTGAAAAAGTTATAAAGAGGTGCAGGGGGTTTCAGTACAGATTCGAAATGTTTCAGTGTCAGCAGCTTCAAGATATGTTATTCAGTCAGTAAGATATTTAAAGCTATAATGATGTGTTCTCCCTGGCGCAATAAATAAACAAGTCTGTGGTCGAAAGGAACAAAGCCAAAGGTTTTTTTAATTGAGCTATAAAAATACATTTGGCTCCAGGACTTACTCACTATGACTCAGCAATATATCTATGAAGCTCAAACACAACATGCTATCCCGTTTTCACTCTCACAACAACAACAACAAAAAAGCTGACCAAATCACATTCCAACAGGATGAAAGGCCTCAGCAAGTAACTAATCTTGATAAAAAACTAGATTTACCTGAAGTTATAGGCATATGAAATGACACAAAATACCCCTGGGCACAGACTGTAAAGGCCTACTTCATAATTGCAATACAGACTTTTTTCTATAGTTGTTCCTTTACTAGAAAACCACAGCTGTAATCAATATCATGGACAATGGCTCAGCTTTTTACATTCAGGGTTTCCCTTTCCTGTATGTGCTATATCGCTTGTTGGGACATGTAAATGGTATGCAGAGGCTAAAATCCCAAAGGTCCCTCCTATCAGATTGCACCTTCAAGGCTTTCAGGTACAATGCGTTGGAGCGCTAGCCAATAGAAGCGGAGTGTTACATAGTGATTGGTCAACCACTTAGACCAATCACAACAGAGCCGGCCAGCTAACCAATCAGAGCAGATGGGCTCTGGTTTCAGACCCCAATGACTTCATTCAACTCCAATGAATCTGTAATATTAATGATACAATTACATAGAATAAATTCAGAACAACATTTTCTTTGAAATCGCCCATAATCAGATAAATTGAAATGATATACACTATACTTGAAACTACTAACAACGATGAAAATATCCACATCTGAATAGAAATCATTAACCTCACCAATAACCACAAAATGTGCTCTTTAGACACTTCAAATAATTACTCAAACTACCATTAATAACGTGTGACTGCCAATTTCTGTGATAGATTTTGAATGCGTATCAGAGGGCACTTTAACATTTCCAAAAACTTTCCTAGTGCATATTTAGCAACATACTTTAGGTACATCTGACACACACCGCATGATTGGTTTGACACACAACGCTTCAGGGATTTTATAACAATGATCTGGAACATCGTCAGGAGCACAGTCACCTCTGGGTTCGTGGGAATTCCTGTCACAGAACCTTAGATAGTACATGCAGTGCTGGGGAGAAGTGAGCTAGTATGCAATTGAACCAGTTGTTTAACTACATTTCCCAGTAGCTTCCTGGTAGAGGAATGTCTAGGCCACAAAGGAAAGAAGTACATTTTTTGTTTACCATTTCTTCTTCACGATAGAAACATCTCTGGCCAGCCCTGAATCAATTTTCTTAAAATACAAATTAAAGATGTTGATAGAGTGTATTTGTTGTTGTTATGTTTGACCTGGAATGTGACTTTTAAGACTATAATTTATTGTTGTCTTCGGGTCAAATCTGACCGATTTACTTTCATCAATCATAACTTTTTTGTTTTACATTCGATTGCATTAAGGCTTTATGATATGCTTCACAGTAGACATTTGAACATATAAGATTGCTGATCACCACTTTCATTGAATCTTGGATGATTTAGTCAACAAAAATGACCGCCATAAAGAAAACTAATTAGTAACCATCTGGATCAGATAAAACACACACACAAACACCCACACCCACACACACACACACACACACACACACACACACACACACACACACACACACACACACACACACACACACACACACACACACACACACACACACACACACACACACACACACACACACACACACTCTCTAGTTGTCTGTCCCCCCTTATGTGCCCATCCCCCCATGTGAATCACACCTGACACACACACACACACACACACACACACACACACACACACACACACACACACACACACACACACACACAGAACAATTTGATACAATTCCCGCTCTTATGTGCCCATCCCCCCACATGGATCACACCTGGCACACGCAATACATGTTCAGTGTCTATTCTTTGTATATTTACTGCAGTTTTTCATGTGTACCAGTAGTCTGATACAATATGTACAGTTTGAAAGGGTGTTAAATGAAATTTGGTGATGATTAATGGTTTTTGTGTTAATGTAATAGCAGTTAAAACAGGACCGGTCACATTTGACCGCGAACACCAAAGTAAGGGGGGAAACGAAGACAATAGGAGGGTTAAAGTGTAAGGTAGCTTCCACAACACTGATTATTTGTCCTATTTAATTATATGAACTGATTATGATAGCTCAGGATTTATGAACTGTTCTCTAGTTGCCTCCTCAGAAACTTTTTTCAGCATGGTTCATATTATTCTATTTCCTTATCACTCAAGTTTTCCTTTTGCTCTTCTTCCCAAGATGCCAGACCCCACCTCTCACTTCCTGCAGTGTGTTGGATTACCCCCCAAAGAAACTGGGAGAGACCACATGCGACGGCTGAAGGGAATGCTTGAAGCGACGATGGACGTGTACACCTTCATGGTAAACAAGAAAAGAACAAGACGTCTGCAACATGCTCCACACTAGACGTGAAATGGAAGGAATGTCGTCACAAATTCCCACCTAACCAGTTGGTGTTGTAATGTCTTTTATTCTCTTCTGCTATGCAAACATACAGTCTGTGAAAGATTAGCGCAGCGATGAGTTATGTGGAACTGATGTGTTATGTCTCACGTGATTTTGCTCTTTTATTATTAGCTTTTCAATGAAACTCATGACTCATATCAGGCTTACAGTTAGAGTTTCTATTAGACAAGGGGACAAAAGGTTCCATTTTTTTTTACCAACTTCCTGACAACTTATTTTAACAGTCAAACTTAGTGGTTGTCAGATATTATAATATTATTATACATTCATTTATTCTCATCCATAGTGGTTACTTGTATAAAATTACAAGAACTTTTTTTTTGTATTTGCTTTTTGCTTTGATTCAAAAATAATATTCTTCGATTCTTGGAAGTTAAATTGGTTCATAATTGTTTCTTGTATCTATTGGATATAGCTGCAAAACATCTCAATGCAATGCACGCAAGCACTCAAACACAGACATCTTTATTAAAGTTTCTCACCAAAAGAACAACATATATGATGACATAGAGCTTGAACGTATCATAATATAACTCAATGGAACCTTGCTCAATTAACGCTAGCTGTTAGCTTCCTTAAATAGCCATTCATCTGTTTATTTATGTATTATCTGTTGACTTTTGCATGGGTTCCCTGGGTTATCTGTACGATTTGACCCCCCTGACCTGCATAACAAATACTACCTTTCAACTACTTCCTTATCTCACCTTTTGTTTTTTACACCCCTAACACATCCACAGAAGTCCAGTTTGAGGGGAGTGCCACTCCTCAGCCTGCAGGGAGAGCTGGCATTAAACCCTGAGGCAGATCCTCTCCAGAACGAGGCCCTGGTCCAGATGTGGATAGAAGTGAAGATAAAACCTCTGCTGAAGTCCATCAGCAAACACTTCCTGACCTGCCTCAGCACCAAGAACTTCAGCTGCTCCACCTACCAGACTATGTATGTCTCATTTTCTATCTATAGGCCTACATGTGTTTTTCTGTTTCCTTTTTTACAAAAACGTATCTCATCATATCATCTGTTCTTGCAGGGTGAGGGAGCTCAGCTACTATTATTCTGAGATGAATCCAGTCCGACAGAAGTGGATCTACCAATTCTTCATGTACCCCTTTCTGTCTGGAGACAGAGTGGCTGGTAAAGCTTTCATATGTTCATTTAGACTGTTACTACAATATACTCCGATAGTAGGGGAAGATAAGGGAAGATGCTTCCTTAGGGAACACATTGAATGTACTGTAAACTTAAAACGTGGTTGGAAATTAGTGAAACTTAAAATTACATTTACAAATCATCACAGTGTTAGGAGGAGTAGCCATTGTGTATCTAATAAGCTAGCACAAAAATAGGCTCCCAACAGAAATGAACTAAAATCCCAAATCTTTACCTAGAATATATAGAATATAGCAGATTAAAGTTTATTTTAAGACTTTTCTTCAGACTAAAAACTGTTTTATTTCAGGAGGACTTCCTTCAGCAAGTTTGTTAAAGCAATGCTAATGATTGTTAGCTTACAAGCTAAATAGCTAATAGTGCTAACTAGCTGGTGAATCTACAATTAATAATGTTATGGCTATATATAGGTACTTTATGTTATATGTAGCTATATAGCCTACTAATGTATATAAGGCACATTCTTTATTAGTAGGTTTAATACAATATCTTACCAAATAATATTTTGAGGTGAGGTCTTACCCCAAGGGTTTAATTTTACACACTAACTTCAACGTTTCCATCAAACAAATGTGACCAAAACCTTATTGATAGATTAATTTATTAAATAATGAAGTTCATAGTAATAATACACATCATATATAATATATAATAATAATAATAATAATATAATAATAATATATACATAACTTTAACCGACACAATGATTTTTAGATTCTTGATTTGAGATATATATATTTATTGACTCAATGTGTGTAACCTCTGCTCAGGATGTGTGAGCCACGACGAAAGCAGTGAGGAGTGGCTGATGAAGAATTTTGGTGCGTTCAAAGCCATGGCCAGAATTAAGGACTTTTCATCACTCAACATGGTCTTCAGTGGAGTAAGTTCACTTAAGTTCGCCTTAAAGATTTCTAAGATTTACATCCCAAGTCAACCTCACATGGTGGACAGTTTGTATTCAGTTAAAAAGACACGGTGTACGATTACGTTTCTCACACTTCTCCCTCCACATCTTATCCTTTTCCCCCTCAGTTGGAGGTTCTTCACCTGCTGTCTCCAGTGCAGAAAGCTGAGCTGCTGCTGAGGCCGGAGGTCGCAAGTTTAGATAACGGCACCCTAAGCCTGGTCTTCCACAGTATGATGACAGGAGACCCTAAACCTCCCCCCACCCAAAGCCCTGGATGGGGCAACAACTGGACGACCCCCGGATACCCGAACTATTCTCCAAAGCCCACACACAACCCGTACCAACCGCCGTCCCCACACAACAGCATGGGACAGGTACTGTGATGCATAACGTCAGGTTTTTTAAATTAAATTACTTAGTGTCTGAATTTAAAATTATGACTAGATAAAATAAGAAAATAATGATTTGTCCTCCAGGCGGGACTTTTGTAGAAAAACAATTAGGCATCAGTAAAGTAAAAAGTATAAAATAATAGAAAATTAAACAAAAATATAATAGTATAAATGGTTGAATTCATTGTATTGCTTGTATTAAATATTGATATTGCACTTTACTCAATGAATGAATGTATTGTTAGTCTTTAGTTTATTATTATTTATTTGAAAAAAAGGGAAATGTATACGTTTCCAAACATGTTAACCATTTTTATATTACCGTATAATTGTGCAGTCGTATAATGTACAGTATTTTTATTGGATTTATATTAACAGGACTTCAAGTTAAAGCTAATTTCTTCTCCTTTTGCAAAACTTTTCATCATGATACTATATGTCGGCGTTACATCATTGTGCCGCAAATGGCTCTAAGAAATCATAATTGATTTAATCAAAGAATACAGTAGGCTTATGAGGGGACAACAACAACAACAACAACAACAACAACAGTTAAGATGTCAAAATATCTCCTCTTTTGTTGAACTTATAGGTTGTAAATGGCTTCATGATGGCTTTCAAACCCATTGGGAGCTTCGTTCATGATTTTGTGTCCTTCACACAAGAGGTACAATGCAAACACACACACACACACACACATACCATGTATACATATCACTTCAGGGGACATTACATTGACTTACATGCATTTCCTGGAGACTTATCCTAACCTTAACCATAACCAACACATGCCTAACCCTAACCCTTACCCTAACCCTAACCCTTAACCTTACCCTAACCCTAACCCTAACCAAGTCTTCACCCTAAAATTAATGATTCCCCTCATGGGGACCTCCAATTTGTCCCCATAAGGGAAGCCAGTCCCCACACGTGACTATGTAAACATATTTAGGTCCCCACAAGTATAGTAATGCTAGACCACACATACACACACACACACACACACACACACACACACACACACACACACACACATATGATCTACATGCAAATGGATACACACACTGTACACCTTACTGTACGGTTAAAATAACTCCTGACCTGCTGGTGTTTCTCCAGAGGGAATCAGAAATAAGGAGCACGACTCTTACCCAGTTCATGCTCAACTGGACTCTGGCCGAGCTGGCAGACATGTATCGCCCAAAAAATACATCCATGGTTCCCGAGATGCCAGATTTTGACGTGACAAATGTGGAGGATTGGTTCCAGTATGTGGTGATGCCGGTGTTACAGAGGGTCCTGCCCGAAGACTTGACCGAGCTGCCAGAAAACATCACACTGGCTTTCCACCAAGTGTTGTAAGTCAAGCTAACATTTTAGAATAAATACTTTATCCTCTTAACATCTTAGTATGACATAAAAGCATCAGATTAATCCAATACAAATGAAAGCTCCTATTATCTTAATGATGGCTCAGTTCCAGCGATTACTACAATGCAATGCAGCTGTATGAACCTTTTTATTAGCCTCTTCTAGCTCATTGTTTCAGTTTTACTATTTATAATGAACTAATATCATCATATTTGACTATATGCATATACAAAATATGCATTGCAAACACCTGAATCGGTACTAAAGGTAAAGAAAAGTGGTTGCATTCAACTTTGGCTATCGGAAATTAAAGTTTAATTAAAAGTATTTCACTTGCATAAAATCAACATCCAGGTATCAACCTTTTAGAAAAAAGGTCAAATGTATAGCCAAGCAATTCATTTAGTCTCAATTATGAAGACTGAGTGCTATTGTAGAAAGTGGAGAATTTAGTTGAGTAACCGAAATAGGGTTGTGGGTTTGTTAGCTTTATCGGAAGTTTCTCTGTCACCAGTCGTCAAAATCAACACCAGTTAACTCAATCCATCTCCGGTCATTTGTTATGTTTCGGGGTTGTAAGATAGTGTCAAATAATGTTTTGAAATGTACTTTTGTGTCTTGTTTGTGTGCAGCCATCTGGATAATGGTATGTACAATGAAACCTCTGAGATCCAGGATGTCTGCAGCATCAGGCTCGATGAGGGACCTTGCGGGGTGAGGAATCAATTGAATCTTTAGTTGAACGTGTAGCATTTGTATTCATCCTCACATTTACCTGTTGCCTCTTCTTGAAAAGCCTTCCTAAAGAGCTTCCTGTCCCATATTCCTTTCCTCCTACCAGCTGACTGATGCGGTGGAAAATGTGGCCAAAGTGTTGCACTGTGCGGCTCGCAGTAACCTGACGCTGTCGGAGGAGGAGATCATGAAGCTGATCGTAGAGCTGACCGAACGTCTGAACACGCTGATCAAAGAGTTAGCTACAGTGGTGAGTACATTCACCTAAACATGCACTCTAATGCAAACAGATGAGCCGGTTTGAACTCAATGCTTACAGACGTAACTGACGGCGACAACCTTTAAAGCATTTGCAAAATGAGAGCATGTTAATGGATAGTGTTTGTATAATACACGCAGAATTGTTCATTTTTTGTGAATGAATGTCAAATAACCTTGGATTGATGGAAATTGCAATGTTGTTTTTCACCCTTTCTTTCGTGGTGTTGTACTTTTCTCCCTTTCCTTTTATTTTTTCTTGATTAATCTTTGATCTGTGAAAAAGGGGATGTACAGTGTATAATGAGTCTCAATGTTGACTGTGTAATTTGCAGATTTGACCAGATAACATGGATTTATCCCAAAATAAAAACCCAAAAATAGTTATAATGAAACTCACATAATTAACAATATTCTATGTATTATAAGCATGTTAACTTTGTTTCATATATATCACAAATTGTGTTTCTGAAAACACTTTAGAGAGTCATTTAAAGTGCATACATACTGCTCTCATAGATAATTATGGAGATATGTCTAGAGGCTTTACTTTCCTCATGGGTCAAATGTAATCACATCATTATTTTGTCATATATGGATTGTCTATGTTGTAATTTTGTTATGTTTTACATGTTACACACAACATCTATTGCATGTTTGTCTGTCGTGGTAAAGGGTTCCCTCGTCAGTTTATTTTTGAGGAAGAATACCTAATTGTTCCTACATTTATTGTGTGGTTTCTTTAAGGGAGTTTTTCCTTAATCCTGCAAAGATTTAAGGGCAGAGTGTTATGTACAGAGGCAAATGTGTAATTTGTTATATGGGGCCAGTGTTCTTTCCCTTATATAAAAGTAGTGACACAACTGTGTAGAAATACTTTGTTATAAGTAACCAATTCCTGCAGTGATTTACTAACATCTGGGAAACATCTGGGAAACATTCAACTGTCACAAAACTGTATTGGAAGCTATTTGTAAAAACTTTAAATTGAAATCATTGCTTTTTCCCTTTTCTTTTCTGCAGAACTTCAAAGAGTTGGCGATGGACTTCCAGCAGATCTTCAGCGAGGCGGAGTCTCCGTCTCTGACCCCGGAGAACCTGGAGGACCCGGCCTTCATCAAACTCTGGTTTAATATCAAGATGGTTCCTCTGCTGCCCAACGTGCACTCAGGCCTCCTGTCCTGCCTCAGCACCAAGAACTTCTCCTGCCCCGTCTACCAGACCATGTGAGCTCACTGGAGACTTGTTTCACACATCTACACACACACTTTATGGCAGGGATGTCCAGACTTTTTTCACAGAGGGCCACATACAGCAAAATATACGAAGGGCCGGGCCACTCACTCGGGGTATATTGCCTCATTAGTTCAGTTATTATAAGTTAGCAAAATCAATCCAATGTAGGTACATTATTCTTGATACTTGAACATTCAGCTGCCTACATCACAGCTCTCCATGGGGTTTAATTTATTTTGTTAGCAGCTCATTCCTTAAATCAGAAGCTTCAGGTTGATTATAATAAGAGGAAATATGAAGGGTATATTTCAAGGTTATGCAAACAAGTTATTGGGCTTTTTTCTTATCAACATAGATTTGTTAGAACATGTTTTCAACTTTAATTGACTGAATTTATTTGAAAACTGGGCACATGAATACTGCGTAAAATATTTGAACATATATATTTAAGAAGTACAATATAAGCAGAAGTGTACTTTTTCTATTTGCTGAGGGCCGATTCAAAATGGTCCGCGGGCCGTAGTTTGGACACCCCTGCTTTTTGGTGTACTTAATGTCATTTCTTCCTTTTCAATATGTGCAGTGTGGCAGAATTCAGCAAACACGAGACTGATATGTATCCTAATCCTGACATCTATGAGCACTTCATCTTTCCCTTCCTGATGCATCACAACACCTCTGGTAAGTTAACTCTAAGTAGATGTTTGGCCGATTTTAAAATGGCTTAGAAGGACAACAGAAACGCTGAAGAAATAATCACCAGACTAAACCTTTTTTCATTGCAAATCACAACATGTTGGCAAATAATAGAAAGCCAAATTGTAAACTTAATGCAAACTACAGCTCACTTTAAAGGTGGGGTAGGTCATTTTGGAGAAACCAGCTCGAGTAGCTAGAATTTGAAAATACACAGCCGGAACAAATCTGCCACTTCCTCACAGAGCCCCTCCTCCAACACACACGAACGAGCACATGACCAATGAGGGCACGAGGTAAGTTTGTGCACAGATGGAAGGCTGACAGTCAGGTAGGCCATCCAGTTATTTTAGCCGGGCCGGCTCAGATGATTGGTCGTGCTTTTTACAGTACTACGGCTTCCAGATGATATTTGTTATGGATTTTTTGTCAAAGCACTTCAGATATTCATTGCTATCGGGATGTTAAGAGCATTCCATGGAATATAACAAAAAGTGTACCTCGAGCCGGTTTCTCAAACTTACCCCACCTTTAAGAGGTATCATGTCTCTGCTGCAGTGGAGGAAGTGTTTAGTATTTTGGAGGCTGTGGTGCAGTGGGTTAGTGCGTTGGTGTTTGGATCAGGGGGTCACAGGTTCAAACCCCACTGCAGTCAGCATGTCGTTGTGTCCCTGGGACACTTCACCCCAAATTGTTCCTGTGGGGATTGCCCACAGTATTGAGTATGTAAGTCGCTTTGGATGAAAGCGTCTAACATGTAATGTAATGTAATGTAGATCATGTATTAAGTAGAAAGATAAATTCTAGTGAAAGATCTAAATGTGCAAAATGTACTTTGAAGATTAATCAATATACTGAATGCTTTGCAGATCCCCAGTGTGTCTCCTCGGCCAATAGCAGTGCAGAATGGCTGATAAAGAACTTTGGTGTTTATTCAAGATTCCCCTCCATCACTGACTTCTACAAACTCAACCCGTACTTCTCCGGAGTAAGTCACGAAACCCTGACAACGCTCCGTCTTAAAATCACTTTAGAGCCCTTACTTTTCTCCTGGATCCATCTCTTCGTATCGTTATTTTTGTCATATGGATTGTCTATGTTGTAATTGTGTTATTATGAGTCCCTCCTCAGTTTCATGTTTTCCTCCTGTCAAAAATACAGTTTGTTTGATTATTAATTATACGTTCCTTCTCTTTGTCTCCTGTCCAGCTGGAGGTTCTTCCCCTCTTGTCTCCAAAGCAAATAGCGGGGATGCTGCTGTTGCCTCTTCCTACTCCACCTGAGAAAGACGTTGTTATAGACCGAGTGTTTGACTTCCTGTTTGAGTCCCCCGAAGACGCGAGACTTCCTGAAGTCCTGCACGAACTGCTTTATCTCATCAACAAGGTAACAGCTTTGCAAAGAGGCCTTATTACATTGAGGGGGTTCTCCCTTTCCTCTAGTGTTATATAGGTTTGGCAAAAGCTAAAATCCCCAAATAAATAACTGTCAAATGTGTCTTTGTCAGGTCAATCCACCCTGTGATGTCTACAGACAAATGTAAGTACCTTCAGAAACTTATTATAACTTTTTGTGCGGCAGCTGAAGTGCAAAGAGTGCGAATACAAAATATAAATGTTTTGAATATTAATCAGCAATGTTTTACATTTGCACTACTTTTTTTGTGAACACATATATTTGTAAAAATGTCTTCCCAGTAAAGTAGATTAAGAATAGAGAATATATTTTAGGGTTTTGCAGCCGTGTGAATGCTTTCTTATTTAATGTTTCCTGTTTTCTTTTCAATGTCAGTTTTGAGAGATTGTACGGAGCCATACCAGATCTGCCACGAGATGTAGAACCATTCATCTGGTCTTACATCGATCAGCTGATTAACGTGGCGCCAGAAGGTCAGTCCCTTTCTACTAAATACTGTTCATATTTACATTAATGATGTGGCCGTCTACAGTATGCTTCCTGTAGTTATTGAATTGCTCTTTTTACTGCACTGTTAGTGTACCGTTTTATTATTATTGTGCTGCTGTGTTTATTTTACTTTTGTAACTCTGGCACAACAATATCCGTCCTCACACACTTACAAAAAACCTACAGGATTAACAGACTGTATTTGTATATACTGTATAGACAGCGTGGCAGCCTGCAGTCCATGTCCACACGGTAGAATAATCCAAACGGTCCTTTGCTTCTGCCGCGGCTCCAGTAGCCACGATCAGATCCAAATCTGACAATTCAAGTGATAGTAAGGCAAGGCAAGTTTATTTATATAGCACTTTTCAACACAAGGCAATTCAAAGTGCTTTACAAAAAATGAAAGACATTAAAAAATGGCATTTAAAATCAGTCATTAAAAAGAAAAGCTAATAAAATAAACATTAAAAGAAAAAATACATGGATAAAAGTTACAGTGCAGTCTAAGATATGCAATTAAAAGCAGCGACAAAAAAAAACAAAAAACCGCTCGTAATCCTCACGTCGTTGTCGGACGTTATAGCGGCCAAAATCATAAAAATATAAGAAAGAAATATAACGCAAAGTGCCGCCGAGGCACCCGTCAGCGAATCTTACGCATGGGTAAAAATCAAGGTCCGAGCAAAAGTCGTTTCAGTGCAATTTATTGTCAACACATCAAGCATTTCTCTTCCTTCTTACCCGATGATAAAAAACCATAAGCCTACCGGGTGCGCCGCTCACTACCACCTGTTTCCCATATTTATAATGAGCCGGTCTCCCCTCCCCCGGTGCCCAAAGGCTGTCTTTACAAAACAGAGGCATGGTACAACTTATTTGATCAACTTAAATAAGAATTAAAAGGAAGATTTACTATAAACAAAAAAGAACAATAAAATAAATGGATAACTATTAAATAATATAAGCTCCTAGATATGGCTTCATCAGACGTTTTTGACTTAATGTAGTGGCCAATTGCCCAAAAAAGGAATGTTCAAAGGCCACTTAGTCTAGGAGGCGAATTCGAGTATTGACTCGCGTATGTTCAAGAAATCCAAACTCCTCGCTCGTTCCATTCAAGTGCTTTATTAGGAGGTTCAATGGATCAGCAGCCGACGTGGAGCCTTTGCACGGTATTTCAACATACAAACAAACAAATCCCAGGCGTGTGCGGTCAAAAGCATTTTCCAACTTCCTCTCTAGACTCCCTGCTGTGTCACGCTGGCATTCATACCTGAGCACGCTCCTACAATCTGCTTTCTATAAATAATAACAACACATGAAACTTGAGCTGTCCATAAGCAAGATAAAACGTTACAAAAACAGTATAATAATAATTGATAGTTATTCAGCTCATTAAATTAAAATAATATTCGATTGGCTCACCAAACCATCAATTATTAACATAAAAGAATGTGCCTAAATGGCTCTTACAATGTGTATTACATTTAGACACTGAATATTTGGTACCTTTTGTTTTTCACAGAGTGTGTGCCACAGAACTTAACGGTGAGATTTCTTTTCGTTTTTCATTTTAATCTGAATTCTGTTGCTCATGAATTCATTGTTTTAGATGGTTTGTTTAATGATATTCTTTCAAAGTCATTCATTCCTTAAATCTTTCTTTTACAGTGCCCAGATATCAAGTACAACAGTAAGAGCTCTTCACTTTTAAGTCTTATTGTATCACTTCTTACATTACTGTGAGTGCGTTTAGAGATAAATTGTTATATTTCTGCTGTTTGACAGGTACGCACATCTGCAAAGGAGTTGACAGGTAGGAAGGAAGCTGTCATTATTTGAATCCAAAATTACAATAACTCTTTCAATAACCTCAAATCTGACATGTATTTACCTTTTTGTGTTTTCACAGCTCTGCCCTGCACTCTCACTTGAACTCATCTAAAGATGTGTCCTGCAATTTCACCCTGGAGACGTATGCATGTGCACAGGTGACCATTTTAAAGTCAGAGTGGAAATGCAAAGGTTGATTTCTGAGAGGGGTTTTTATGCATCATGCTGCCTGTTTGGATCAATTACAAGACAAGATCAGGCTTCTTTTAAACACAATTTGGAAATAGAATTGTTGCAGAAACACAAGGAAATAAATAAGTACAGGTACATGGAAAAAGGTTACAAATCAAACGGTATTACTTTACTTAGATAGTCTGCCTACAAATAGTTTTAGAGAGTATGTGGAACTGTTTACAACACATTTTACCAATGCTAATGTGTATAGCATACTCTTAAAATGTGTATGTACATTCATTTACACATTAACTTATGTATATCTACAGACTATAAAAAGAGCAAAGAGACACACAATTACAATACAAGCAGTATAACAACAGTGCCCTTAATCACAGTTGTAGTCAAATTCTTGAATTAGCTAAAGTATAGGTAGAGTACTATGATAATACCCAAAATAACCAGCCCCCCCCTACCTCACCGACCTGATCCACCACCACACATCAGAGGCGAAGCTCCTCTCTATCCCCACACGAACCAAGCTCCGAACCTGGGGGGACAGAGCCTTCTCCACCCTCTGGAACTCCCTTCCACCACACATCAGAGACCGCACCGACCCCCCCACTTTCAAAACACCGACCAAAACACACCTCTTCTGACTGGCTTTTAATTTGTGAATTATGTTGTGTAGCTGTTTTAATATTTTTTATTCGATTTGATCTCGTTTTATCACCACTGTAAAGCGTCTTTGAGCACCTGAAAAAAGCACTTTGAAATTAAATGTATTATTATTATTAAAATAACAGTCAGAATAGTTTATTATAGTATATTACAGTGTGACATACAAAGCAAATGTAGTGATAGTTTAACATACGTACAGTATAACACAGAAAAAGTATATAAAATAACCACATGCATGAGAAGAAGGAGAATCAAAAGGTGGAAATGGAATTAAGTCCTTGGATGTTTTTGTTAAATAACCTGTTGAATATATCAATACAATGGTATTTATATTTTTTTCTTACACAGCTGGAAGACTTCAGCGCCATTCATCTGGTGTCCCTGCTGAAATGTAATCTGCCCGGAAACAGCTCGCACTCCATTGTTTTGTGGAAGATGCTGCTGACGAAAGTCTCCTCTGTCCTGGACCCGGCTCTGGACATGTTGGCCGGCATGGTCAGTATATTTGACATACAGTCTCGTCGGGCCTCATGAAGTCTTCCTTTGAAGTGAATGATTCAAATGTCAAAAAGTTGTGTTGTTTCCTTGTACGATGTGAGGGTCTAAGGATAGAGGGTCTAAGGACAGAGGGTCTAAGGACAGAGGGTGTCGTTTTTATCATACTGATATTCTGAACAATCTGTGCTGTTGTAATTGCTGTAAAGTGTCTCTACTGTAGGCTATTTTTATTTTATGTACAGCACTTTGGCTCGACCAAAAATCGTTTATAAATGTGCTATATAAATAAAACTTGATTTGATTTGATTTGAAAAAAAAGAGCTCATCAATTTGAAAAAGATTGAATTGCTGGACGAAGGCTCCTAAAATATTAAAGAACACATTTCATTTAATTTGTATTTGTTCCGTTCACGGTATGCACAACTTAATGTATAACAATTATTTACAAAACACACCATACCCGGAAAGGAGCAGGGAGAAGAAAATAATCTTATATTACCTTTCTAAAAAAATAGAAATAGATGGTCTGTCCTTCATATTTTCTTATTCACAGCCAATCATAACAGTATCTTAGGAAAATAAGAGAAACACAAAAAAAATGTCTTGGTTCCCACTTGACAGTTAACGGAAAGAAACAAAACAACAACAACAACACCAAAACATCACATGCACAAGGAAAAGTTCCACACCCTCATCTGAGTCCTACTGGAGTAGAAGGGGGAAAGCGGTGCATAATAATAATATATATATAATGATGTAATAAGTGTATTTCTCCTACAGCCAATGCCCACGGTTGGTCCGTCGGCCTCGGAGGTGTTGGACGTGATCGGAGAGATCCGAGTGTCTCTGCTGACGGACGAGGAGCTGATGAACAGCAGCGTCATCAGGAAGTGGTTTTCTCAACGTCTGAGCGCGTTTCTGCCGTTTACATCCGGAAGATTCCTGCACTGTCTGACCAACAGGAACCTCAGCTGTCACTCATACCAGCAAATGTAAGTGATTTGACATACATGCCATATGTAGTGATTTTAATCACCATGTCCGTTTGTTTTGGAGTAGAGTATGTTAAGGCTGGGTCAAAAGTTCAGGACCTACAATGGCAGAGACCAGATGGATTCAGTCTTTTAACAAAGTTTAATAAAGGAGAAAAGGAGCAACTAAAAAACAATCCACAAAATGAAGGTGGATCTAGTTCACGCCGGTGGCGGCGGCAGGACTCAGGCTGGCTCGAGCAGACACTGGAAAAACAGAGCAAAAAACAAGGTTACTCTTCAACAAAAACAGCAAGAGAAAATCACACTCAGCTAGGATACTACGACGTTCAGCTCTACCGAGTGAGACGGAATGATCTGGCACTGGAGTGTGAACATGACCAAGGTTTTATGGAGGAGTTGATTAGATGAGTCCAGGTGCTCCTCATTGTGAACCAGCTGAGCCTTCTAACGATCACCACACTGCACAGGAGAGAGAGAGAAGACAGAGGGCAGGAGGAGAAAGCAAAACCTCTGCGGATAATTTAGCTCTGCGGTAAATCCTCTGGAGCATCTGGACCTTTCGTTATCAGAGAAACGAGCTGTTTTAATCACCTGGGCTTTTTGTTTTGGCATGAAGGAAACTTTTTTGGATAATTTTGCTCCAAGTAGAAAGCACCTAGTGCAGGGGTGTCAAACTCAAGGCCCGGGGGCCAAAACCGGCCCGCGACTTCATTTTATGTGGCCCCGCAAGAGCTTGCAAAGAATATAATACGTTTATTATACGGTTACATGCCGCTTTACAGAAGCACGTTGCCCATAAACTACATGTCCCACAATGCATCTCGTTTTGTGACATGCTCACTGAAGAGACTTGCAATTATTTGCCCTAGACTTCTGCTTTCAGACGTAGTTCATTACTAAGTTATTATCCTATCCGATAATAATCCAATTCAGAGGCAATAATGTCACATAATACATTATTTTATCTATATATTATATATTTATATATGTTTATATAGTTACAACCGGCGCTTTGAGTGCAACCTTTATACGAATGTGGCCCGCGATGAAATTGAGTTTGACACCCCTGACCTAGTGGGAGAGACTGCCTGTACTGACTATACTCAGTGATGGTTGTATCTCCCATGATCCCACGCTGCTTCACAACACCACCAAACTTCATCTCTTGTTATTGTTTTGATTGAGAGACACCAAAAAATGACACATTATGGGTGTCAAAAGTCTTGGATCAAGATATACATGGCCTCCATACAGCCCATTTGATTTAGGTGTTTAGGTAACGGCATGGCCATATTTAGTGATTCCACCGTTTTCCATCACTGTGTCCATTTGTTTTGGAGAAGGGTAGACCTCTGCGGATAATTTAGCTCTGCATTAAATCCTCTGGAGCATCTGGACCTTTCGTTATCAGAGAAACAACCTGTTTTAATCACCTGGTCTGTTGGTTTTGGCATGAAGGAGACTTTTTTTGAAGTAGAAAACACCTGATTCTCCTCTCTAAAGGGAGAGACTGCCTGTACTGACTTTACTCAGTGATGGTTGGGAAGACTCCCATGATCCCACGCTGCTTCACAACACCACCAAACTTCATCTTTTGTCATTGTTTTGATTAAGAGACACCAAAAAATGACACATTATGGGTTTCAAAAGTCTTGCCCTTAAGATATACATGGCCTCCATACAGCCCATTTGATTTGGGTATTTAGGTAACGGCATGGCCTCTTGTCTGGTGTCTCTTTAAGTCTAAATTCTATGTATTTTTGCAACATTGGTATTGACGAGAATGTCTTGTTTATGTTTTTCATATATCCAAAAAGTGTATAACAAGAATTACAAGAAAAAACCCTTCAAAACATGAAAATGTTTCTAATTATTTTGTTGATTTTATTCTCAGACTGCAGGTATTTATCCACCATTTTGATAACATGACCTCACACCAACAACATGTGGTGCTCAAGGACTTCATCCTGCGCTTCCTGTCGCTCCCACACTCAGGTACTTGATGCATGATCTGAGCGACTACAATAACTATTTTTCAAAACGTATTTTAGCCTTTACACGTGTGTTTCCCTCCTCGTGACTTGGTCCAGGTCCAGGCTGTGTGTCTGCCTCTAACAGCAGTGCTGACTGGCTGATGAAGAATCTCGGTCCATTTTCACGGCTTTTATCCATCAAACAGCTGCTTCATCTCAACCCACACTTCAACCCTGTAAGATTCAACTTCTCTTACATCAAGGATTTAGATTATTGAGCAGCACTTTTATTGTGCAAACTCTGTTTAAGTCTTTTAAATCACTTTTAAAAGCCCACTTTAAAATATGAATTGTTTTATGTGTTTTTTTTTATGTTTGTTACTTTATGATGGGTTTACTTTATGATGGGTCGTTAGTTAATTTCATTCTTTGTGCCAATTAAATGTGTTTGGAGAGTGTGAAAAGCACTTTGTAACTCAATTAGAAATAAGCTTCATTTTACTTTGGTTTCTTTTTATTTAAGATTTTCTTTTTTCAATATTGTTTTTTTTCTTTTTTTTTATCCATTTTAATTTTCTTTAATTTATTTGTATTATTCTTTAAGTATTTTTTATTATTTATTTATTTAATGATTTTTTTAATTGTTTTTTAAAGGGGACCTATCATGCAAAATGCACTTTCTGATGTCTTTTATACATAAACATGTGTCCCCGGTGTGTCAGGGAACTCACGCAGCGTCAGAAAATAAAACCCTCTCTCTTTTCCTCCGTACCCAAATCACTAAAAACGGGGGTACAACGGAGCTGATCCAGATTTGCGTCCGATATGACGTAATATCTGAAATGTGGACCCACGGCCCAATCAGAAACGTTGCTATCAGAAACAATGTCCGACTGTTTTGGACGTAATATGGTCGGTGTTACATTAGCATCGCTAATACTCAGAGCTAACCTGTACTGGAGAGCATGTGTGTGAAGAAGCAGGAAATGAAAAGGAACTCACCTTGTGGTATAACCGGCAAGAGAGAAAGCCTTTGAGCTCCAGACTGTTTCAGAAACAATCCTTGATGATCCATGATATTTATTTTTAAAGCTTTATTCCCAGAATCAGCACTTTTGAAACAGGAAGTGAAATAGAGGGATATGAGGCATGGCTAGAATGGGTGATCTGTTTGGTATTTTGAGAAAAACACTTCATAGACATGCTTTTTATATATTTGTATATATCTGAGACATATGATATTGCCTAAAAATAGCATGATAGGTGACCTTTAATGTTATTGTTTTTTAAATTAGAATTATGACCTTGTTATTCCCGCAGCAGTGAAACTCTTTTTGTCCCCCCCCTCTCTGCAGCTGGAGGCTCTGCGGCTCCTGACTCCCTTACAGACCGCTGAGCTGCTGCTGGTGAATCTCCCCTCTGATCTCGATAAAGACGCCATCATTAATGTGATTTTTGACTTCCTCACTGAGTCTCCCGACGAGAAGAAACTCCAGGAGTTCCTGATGAACCTCGCCATGCTCCATAACCAGGTGAAAGATTATTCCTCTTGAATAAAAATATACACTTTGCACTGCGTCCAAAGTTATAATGTTGTTTTTTCTTTATTTAAAGGCAAACTTTACCTGTTCATCGTACAAAACACTGTAAGTTAAAACGTATTTCACGTGTTGATTTTATAGACTTTGTATTGATCTTCTTAAAAACAATGATATGAATCATGAAATTGTGATTTAATCCCACATGTTGCTGTTCCAGGTATACGAGAATGGACATGGCCTTATCCTCCGTTTCTGTAAATACAGCGCACACCATCACATACATCAAGATGGAGTTATCCAAATACATTCCTCCAGGTGAGAACCACAGGCTACTAAACATTACAAACATTCACAATAAAATAATAATACAATACTTATACTTGGAAAAGCTTTGAGGTTGGAAAAACCATCTTAAAAATTGAAATCCAAAATGTGAAACTCTTGCTTCGCCATTTATCTCTATTAAAATATTATGGATTTCTTACAATTGAAATCATCATTATAACTTTTGATCTACTCCACGTGTCAAACTCAAGGCCCGGGGGCCAAATCAGGCCCGTGGTGGATTTAATTTCGGCCCGCAGGATAATTTATAATTACTATTAGATCTGTCCCGCCGGTATATTGCACGCACACCTTCACTCCATCCTGAGGGTCTCCTCAGCTCAGAGCCTGACCCCAAACATTGATGAACTTGCACCCAAGATGAGATGCCAAGTATCTGCTTGAGCTAGCATCACAGAGCAGCACACTGAGTTTAAATGGATGTTTCCTTCTGCACTTTTTCTCTTGAGACAACAGGGCATGTTTGGTTTGTTCTTTGATGGAAATAGTTTTGTTGAAGCTGTTGTTGGCCTGTGGAAAAATGTACTCATAAGAAATGACTCTGGAAAAGCTGCAGATAGAGCCATAAGAAATGACTGCAACTGATTATTTAATGTTTCATGTTGTTTTTATAGTCAATCATTTAAGCTTTGTTAGTTCCAGGTTTAATATGTGCAATAAGTTCATTTCAATAAGTTTCACAATAAACATTGAACCAGTCCGGCCCTCGACTAGTACCCATTTTTTTATTTTGGCCCACTGTGTATTTGAGTTTGACGCCCCTGATCTACTCCATGAACTAATTCCTTTTTCTTTTATTACAGGTTGCATCATCTACAGCGGACAGGTACATACATGTGATTTATTCTTGTTCAATATTGTGTATCTTAAATTTGATTTATGTTAAAATACTTAAACCGTCTTAATCTTTTCCCCCTCCAGTGCAATGTCACCATGACAAACGGTAAGTTCTCTCATTGCCTGAAAACAATATACGATATTCAATATCTTGAACAAATAAATGCATCTATTTCTTCTTATTTCTCACAGAAACTGACATCTGTCTTGGAGTGAACAGGTGGGATATATAATCCTCTCTCTCTCTAAATATCATACCTTGAGATAGTTTGAACATTTAGTATTATTAAACTGTCACTAAATGTTTAATGTTCTTTGTTTATTGTGAAACTACAGCACAAAGCTGCAGCTCAGCCTGAGCAGCGGACAGATGCTCGGAGGCTTCTGTGACTTTTCTGTGGAGGAATACGCCTGCGCTTCTGTAAGACATAAAACATCTCAAGTGGTGAAACGCAGTACTTTTATTTAAGCATTTAACAACAGAGTATTTGTTCTTTAATTGAGTATTTCCCCTTTGTTCTACTTTCTACTTCAAAGTCAAGTCAAAGTCAACTTTATTGTCAATCTTTCAGTTTGTGTGTACAGACAGAGAGATCAAAATACTGTTCCCACAATCCCGAATATAAAAACAAATGTATATCAAATATAAAAATATGTGTGCAAATATGTATATACACAGTCAAAGTTGACTTGTGTAGTATACTTGTACTCCACTGAGACATATTTTTTCTCTCAAATGCATTTTTATGACACTTGTAGTCGCTTTTCACATGAAACCCTACGGTATAGTCTAGTTGCCAGCATAGTGAACCCGGAAATGTTGAGTACAGTACAATGTATAGTACGGGTCCCCCGCACATAGAAACTTCCAGATGCTAACTTGCATATTTTGGGAAATGTGCACAATTAGCACAAGTTGCGTTCATTGAAATGAATGGCATTTAAGCCTACCTAAACAATTGTAAAAAATGTTGACTTTGGACAACTTGGGAGTGGTTTTAGGGGTTATTGAGGATGCTTGAATTCCTTTATAGCCGAGTCCATTTTTTGATTTTCAGGATCAAAAATGTAAGTTTTCACCATGTTGCTCTTTCGTCTCACAGCTGTCGGGCTTGAAAGCAGAACATTTAGCGGCAGTTCTGATGTGTGATCGATCCTCAAACTCCAGCAGCTCGAGGCCCGTCTGGAAGCTTCTCCTCTCCAAAGCCTCTCATGTTCTGGACAAAGCTCTCGATCTTCTCCCCGACAAGGTACGAATCAGACCTCATTTAAATCTGTTCATAATGAGCTGTGGAAAATAATGCATTTGAATGGTATCATCAATATGTCAATGATTAAGTAAAATGATTGCTGAGCTGACAATTGTGTATTTCTGAGTAAAACATTTACTTCAAGTATATTCAAAATCTGTGTAAGACTGAGGAGAAGCAGACTTTGATAGGGTTATAAACCATTAAGTCAAATGCAGTTAATGGCTTTGTGGTAGGCTGTAGGGAAACCAGTGTGCATCCTGTGTGTCTCTTTGAGCTTAAAGTAACATCTAAAATCCTTTAATTGTTCTAAAGCACATACATTTCACAATATGACAGCAAAGGGAGAGTGCAAAAACAAGAACAGATAAATTCATTTGAATATTTGAGATACACAGTGAACGTATTCATATTGAATTCTTCACTCATTTTTAAATCTGTTTAAGTGTGTGTCGGTTAACAATCTGAAACCATCTGGCCAAGTTCATTCATCCTATCAAGTCACTGTTTGTTTCATTTCTTCTTGTAGTCTCTGGACCCCAGAAATCCTGCAGTGTCGATGATTTTGGACTCAATTAGAGAAATCCGATTGGATATGTTCGACATGTCCAGCTTCAACCACCCCGCCCTCCTCCAGCTGTGGTTCCAACGCCGCCTTCGCCCGTTCCTTCCCGCCGTCTCCCCCGAGTTCCTCTCCTGTCTCTCCACAAAGGGCTTGAACTGCAGCAGCTACCAGCTCATGTGAGGAGCTACCCTCAAACTAAATGCTCTATATTTTATAGGATCTTCTTGGATTAATCACGTCCTCTTGTTTGATTTCAGTGTGAAGATTTTGAGCCGTGTGCAGCCTGACATGACACGCGCCACGCAGATGTCTGTCGTCACACACTTCATTAAGGCTTTCCTGACCAGGAATAACACCGCGGGTATGTTCTCACATTTATACAAAGATGGTGTGTCAAAATCAGTGAGCGAGTATTTGAAATATAACGTGTGTTGTTCCAATACCCTTTAATGTTTAAGGAAAGTTATCAAAAGTTACAGTAACAGTTTAAATGGCTGAAATGGCTCATTGTCCACCTGAAAATAATATCATTGGATCAGGATGGAAGAAACTTTAATAGATTCTTATAGAAGGACATGAAATATATGACTTTGAAACAGGCATATCATGTAAACGCAGTATACATGTTTTGTGTTTTCTGTAACCTTTGTGGCAGGCCACCTCTACTTTTAAAATACACATTGCAACTAACTACATACAAATGTCATTTCTATCATGTTGGTATTTATGTTGTGGCAATTTAGTCATTACTATTTGAGGTATCATGCAATGTGTGCAAAGTAAAATATTAAAGGCAAGTCAAAATGTGCACGATATTCTAAATGCATACAATACAATAACTGTATATTATAAAGTTGGTTTGTTGTGTTTGTGGTGCAGACCCCAGCTGCAGCGCTCAAACTAACAACAGTGCAGAATGGCTGCAGAGGAACCTGGGAGGTTTCTCCGTCCTCCTGTCCGTCCACACCCTGCAGACGCTCTACCCAGACTTCACTGCGGTACGTTCTGTTGCCTTTCTCTTGTTATCATATTCATTGACTTCTTTTGTCTGTGTTTTAACCCTCATCAGAGATGGCAAAAGTACACACATCCTTTACTCAAGTAGAAGTACAGATACTCGTGTTTAAAAATACTCTGGTAAAAGTAGAAGCACTGACTAAACTTCTTTACTCAAGTAAAAGTATGAGCTTTGAAATGTCCTTCAGTAAAAAGTACCCATAACTAGCAGCTGTTTTAAAGAGTACCTGACTTCCCTTTATATTAATAGAACAATAATGTCATTGTTAGCTAATGAATGTTTCCATGCTGAACAACGGCAACATGACAACGTTTTCATTGGTCCCTCTTCTTTAGAGAAGACCAGGAAATGATGGATACACGGATCGTGTTCAAATCAATAGGCACGCAATGACTCTAAATAATAATGATCACGCCACCAAACACACATTCAAACTAAAGGAACCAGCTGTTTGGAAAATGACAGAAGTAGAAAGTACAAGTATTTGTGTTCAACATGTAAGAAGTAGAAAGTACAGGTATTTGAGTTCAACATGTAAGAAGTAAAAGTACAGGTATTTGTGTTCAAGATGTAAGAAGTAGAAAGTACAGGTATTTGAGTTCAACATGTAAGAAGTAGAAAGTACAGGTATTTGGGTTCAAGATGTAAGAAGTAGAAAGTACAGGTATTTGTGTTCAAGATGTAAGAAGTAGAAAGTACAGGTATTTGTGTTCAAGATGTAAGAAGTAGAAAGTACAGGTATTTGTGTTCAACATGTAAGAAGTAGAAAGTACAGGTATTTGTGTTCAAGATGTAAGAAGTAGAAAGTACAGGTATTTGTGTTCAACATGTAAGAAGTAGAAAGTACAGGTATTTGTGTTCAACATGTAAGAAGTAGAAAGTACAGGTATTTGTGTTCAAGATGTAAGAAGTAGAAAGTACAGGTATTTGTGTTCAAGATGTAGAGTAAAGTAGGTATTTGTGTTCAAGATGTAAGAAGTAGAAAGTACAGGTATTTGTGTTCAAGATGTAAGAAGTAGAAAGTACAGGTATTTGTGTTCAACATGTAAGAAGTAGAAAGTACAGGTATTTGTGTTCAACATGTAAGAAGTAGAAAGTACAGGTATTTGTGTTCAACATGTAAGAAGTAGAAAGTACAGGTATTTGTGTTCAACATGTAAGAAGTAGAAAGTACAAGTATTTGAGTTCACATGTAAGAAGTAGAAAGTACAGGTATTTGAGTTCAACATGTAAGAAGTAGAAAGTACAGGTATTTGTGTTCAACATGTAAGAAGTAGAAAGTACAGGTATTTGTGTTCAACATGTAAGAAGTATAAAGTACAGGTATTTGTGTTCAACATGTAAGAAGTATAAAGTACAGGTATTTGTGTTCAACATGTAAGAAGTAGAAAGTACAGGTATTTGTGTTCAACATGTAAGAAGTAGAAAGTACAGGTATTTGTGTTCAACATGTAAGAAGTAGAAGTACAGGTATTTGTGTTCAACATGTAAGAAGTAGAAAGTACAGGTATTTGTGTTCAACATGTAAGAAGTAGAAAGTACAGGTATTTGGGTTCAACATGTAAGAAGTAGAAAGTACAGGTATTTGTGTTCAACATGTAAGAAGTAGAAAGTACAGGTATTTGTGTTCAACATGTAAGAAGTAGAAAGTACAGGTATTTGAGTTCAACATGTAAGAAGTAGAAAGTACAGGTATTTGAGTTCAACATGTAAGAAGTAGAAAGTACAGGTATTTGAGTTCAACATGTAAGAAGTAGAAAGTACAGGTATTTGTGTTCAACATGTAAGAAGTAGAAAGTACAGGTATTTGAGTTCAACATGTAAGAAGTAGAAAGTACAGGTATTTGAGTTCAACATGTAAGAAGTAGAAAGTACAGGTATTTGTGTTCAACATGTAAGAAGTAGAAAGTACAGGTATTTGTGTTCAACATGTAAGAAGTAGAAAGTACAGGTATTTGAGTTCAAAATGTGAGAAGTAGAAAGTACAGGTATTTGAGTTCAACATGTAAGAAGTAGAAAGTACAGGTATTTGAGTTCAACATGTAAGAAGTAGAAAGTACAGGTATTTGTGTTCAACATGTAAGAAGTAGAAAGTACAGGTATTTGTGTTCAACATGTAAGAAGTAGAAAGTACAGGTATTTGAGTTCAACATGTAAGAAGTAGAAAGTACAGGTATTTGAGTTCAACATGTAAGAAGTAGAAAGTACAGGTATTTGAGTTCAACATGTAAGAAGTAGAAAGTACAGGTATTTGAGTTCAACATGTAAGAAGTAGAAAGTACAGGTATTTGTGTTCAACATGTAAGAAGTAGAAAGTACAGGTATTTGAGTTCAACATGTAAGAAGTAGTGGAGTAACGTACTGATACCAGAAAAGTACTTGAGTACAGTAACGAAGTATTTGTACTCCACTACTTCCCACCTCTGACATATTTGTGTCTGTGTGCACGGTGCAGATGGAGGCGTTGCCCGAGCTGACGGTCCGACAGCTGGCCGAGGTCTCCTCCACCCCGGGTCAGCTGACCTCTCCTGCTGACGTGGAGATGCTGATGAAACACGTCCCGGACAGATCCATCCCCGCCTTCTTCGATGACTTCTCCCCAGCTATCATGGTGAGTGGGAATCAAACGCATAAATACAATTATGCATTCTTGACTAAAAGTTATTTGTTGCTGTTGCAGGGAATCAAATTCTTATGGTTTTGTTGCAGCTAAACCTTATACAGCACTCGTCACTTGAAACCCGTCCCTTATATTGGTCACCTGTATAATAAAAAAAAGCCCCACAAAAAAACAAACTAAAATACAAATACATTGTTAGTTATTAAATGATATCTAGTACATAAGTAGAGAAAACAATCACTGCCATAAACCAATATCAACTGCTAATTTAAAGTGTGTGCATCAACTAAAATACAACAGTATATTGACCTTTACTAAAACCATCATCAAACACTAATACATCCATCTGTTGATGACAATAACTGAAAGACAACAAGTGATGCTCACTGTATAACACACATAATGTGTATATACTTATCTAAGGTAGAAAACATAAAAAGAGGGAAAGGCTCCGTACCTTCATTCAAATATGATCTAACAGTGTCTTATTAGACTTCTTACAAAAATATTCGAATATGTTTCTGTTAAACTGGCATCAGCTGCATTATGTCGTTGCTTCTGCAATTTTTTTGTTCCCTTTTTTAAAAACGTTCTCTTCTATCTTGGTGTGTCTCTTCTCCCTCAGGGTCATGAGAGCATGTTCCCCTCCCCTGTGCGGTCGGCCCTGCTGCAGGTGGTGTTCGATCGAGCGAACCTCTCCGACCCCTCTGTGGGAGACTCAGAGGTGATGCTGTGGCTGCACGACAGACTGCGCCCCCTGCTGGTCGAGCTGTTGCCGCGACACGTAGCGCCGTTCTTCAGGATTCTGGAGGGAAGAAACTGCAGCATCGAGGAGCAGGGGTAGGTTTGGACCACACCGGGGATTTGATTGAACTGGAATCAAGATCATTTTTAAATCAGTAATGTAAAAATGTAAATTGTCTTTATTTGATTTTTTGTCAGTGAATTAAATCCTACAGCAGACAGAAAATCACTGATTGCCTTTTTTTTTTGCTTACTTCATTTCAGAGTGACAGAACTGAATTCAACGATCTCTTCTCTGAGTGAAGAAACACAGGAAGAAATCTACAGCCACATTGTTCAGTCCCTCAAAGGTAAATAACCCACAATGAAAATACACTTTATGAAACCTATTAAAAAAAACGTTCAAAAATATGAAGAATTATAGATTTCTTTGTATATTTTTGTACATCTGTTGTTCATTAACCCTTCTTTATTCAACACTTTTGAAGATCATTTACAGCAAGCAAATGTATGGCCCATAAGTCCATCACCTTTGTTTTACTATATTTTAAACTTTGAAAGACTTTCTCTCTCTCCTTCCTCCAGGACCGATACCTCTCAAATGCTACGGAGAAAACTACAACCAAAGTTTCTACGGTTTCCTGCAGCGCTCATTCATGAGTTTCCAGTTCCCCAACCTCACCACCTTCCTGTCCCTCATGCCTCACAACAGGATGCATCAGGTGTGTGTCCCAAACATTGTTCAAGTTAAAGTCTGTGTTGATCTGAGACGATGACACCTTTTTAATGTTTCCTCCAGCTGGTGAACTCCATGCCTCCGTCACATCTTGGAGATTTCCTCCGTCGCCCCGATGTCGTCGACAACGATGCAGAGCTCTGTACGATATACGACAACTACGTGCAGACACCCATGTTCCTGGAGACTGTATGTACACACACACACACACACACACACACACACACACACACACACACACACACACACACACACACACACACACACACACACACACACACACATACCATGTATACATCACTTCAGGGGACATTACATTGACTTACATGCATTTCCTGGAGACTTATCCTAAACTTAACCATAACCAACACATGCCTAACCCTAACCCTTACCCTTAACCTAACCCTAACCCTAATCCTAACCCTTAACCTAACCAAGTCTTCACCCTAAAATGAATGATTCCCCTCATGGGGACCTCCATTATGTCCCCATAAGGGAGGCGAGTCCCCACACGTGACTATGTAAACAGATTTAGGTCCCCACAAGTATAGTAATGCTAGGCCACACACACATACACACACACACACACACACACACACACACACACAGACACACACACATACACACACACACACACACACACACACACACACACACACACACACACGCACAAACACAAGAAATGTATAAACAGATATTCATGATACAATAACGTGTCTTTGTCCATTCACTTACATATTTTATTTTATTGCACATCATACATTATATTGGATTTTATTTATCTGTTATTTTATTAATGCTATAATGGAAAGAAAAAACAATTTCCCTCTAGGATTATTTCAGTATTTCTTATTCTTTTGATGTCTTAAATAATTGTATATTGCCCTGGAGCTTATTCCCTGCTGCATTTGGCTGCAGTTCTAGTCCCAACTGGGGACCGTTTACACGTGTCATCTTCTCTCTCTACCCATTTTAAATATGTCTCTATCATAAAAGCACAAGAGTCCCAGAAAATATATATTTAAAAAAAATGTATATGTCATGTTACACCGTCAGAGAAGCCAGGGACTTAAGACTTGCATTACCAACAACCACGCTGTAACTCCGGGAATATGTCAATATGTGCTTTTATTTAGGTCTTAATGTGTGGATATGTTTAAATGTCTTTTGATTATATATATATATAGGTATATACATATTTACATACATATTTTTATATATGTTTGTTTTTGTATTCGGGATTGTGGGAATCTCTCTGTCTGTACACACGTTTTTGAACCCTGGATCCCCACAGGAGTCTCTCCCGGCGGCGGTGCGGCGGCCCACGCTGCCTTGCGTCTGGCCGATGGCACTCAGCAGCTCTGAGAGGTCAGAGGTCGACGCCTGGTTCGACCGACGCCTCCCCAACTATCTGATGTTCCTCACAGAGACCCTGATCAGCCCCGAGGTCACTCACAACGCCTCCTGCCTCGCCTTCCAGAAGCTGTACGTGCTCTCATGGAGGATTTTCTTCTTTGTATCATAGTGTTTTTTGATGTTTTTAAATCATGTGTTTGGTTTTTCAGTGTTTCAGTTCTTGGAGAACACAACTACACGGCTGCTGACTTCATGAGGAGGGATGTGTTCACCACCATCCGGAGTTACCTCACCTCAGGTCAGTCTCAGTGGAGTACATTTACTCAAGTACTGATAGTGTTAATTTCGTTGACTAAAACTATGACGAAATATGTTCGTCAACGACCTTTTTTTCCATGACGAAAACGAGACGATGACGAGACGGCACCGACGGCAGTAAACAATAACTGCAACGAAATCATCATGCAATATCGTTGACGAAAAGTGACGAGACGAAAATGTAGTTTACTAAATAAAAACTATGCCAAAATCTCTCTTTACTTTCGTTGACGAAAAATGAGGTGACGAAATATTATCAAAGATAACGTTACATCTCTGATAGTCAGTTTTTCTCCCAGCAGTTCCATTTCCGGTGCTGCGGCAGGGCAGCAGCTGTGTGTCCGTGCTGCGCGCGGCGGTAGATTTGAATTACACCGGGCAGCGGCACAATGTGAACTGTCAGGAAGACTCGGATCTAACTCATGGTCTAACTAACCTTATTTAACAGAAGATAAAATGGCAACAACAGGGCTTGGGAGCAGTGGTCGCACTCGCGTTAACCGAATACCCCGTCAGCGCGAGTGAGTGATAAATTGTGCACTCGACGGGTAATAATGGATTATGACGGAAATGTTACGATCCTGTCCGTCAAAATTACTGACAACGAAAAAGTCTAAAGCCACCACTGCTTGGGAGAAAGAAACGATGTGATATTTGGGCCCATTTTCGCTACAATGAGGCAGAGAAAAAAAGCAAATGCATTGTTTCATCAGAAGGGAAGCAATGTGGCCATAACACAGCTGGTAAAAACACCACAAACCTGAGCAGATACTCGCTGCAAAGCTGCTTTCTTAATCATTCAACCTGTGTTTTTCATCAAATAAGGACAAGATATAATCCTATTTATTTATATATGCTAAAATGACAAATCATTGGTTTTGGCTAGACTAGTTTGACTGAAATGTTCTATATAATCTGATGACTAAAAAAGACTCAACACTTTTCTTTGACTAAAATATGACTAAAATGCTCAGACTTTTAGTCGACTAAAACTTGACTAAATAAAAACAGGATGAAGGTGACTAAATATGACTAAAACTAAAAAGGAAATTTAACAAAGGACTAAGACTAAAACTAAATAAAAAAATAGCTGACGAAATTAACACAAGTACTGAACTCTTTTTGAGGTACATGTACTTCTCTTGAGTATTTCCATGTCATGTATCTTTGTACTTCTACTCTACTACAGTCCAGAGACAAATACTGTACTTTTTAATCCACTACATTTCTGGGATAACTATAGCTACTCCAAGATTAGGATTCAAAATAATGACCCAAACATATTAATATTTATTCAAATTAATTATAAAAAGTTAAGATAAGTCATTACTGATTTTTTTCTTTTTTCTTTTCTGATTTTTTAAAGGCTTCCCGGTGTTGATATATGTATTGCAAAAAAACTAAATATTCTCTTTTACCAGCTGCAATATTGAAGAAATTAGCAAATAATGCATTCATAAATGAAATCAAAGTATATTGATATGGCATTGTGTAAAATTAGTACTTATGAGCACGTACATTTTTATGTAGAGTTTTAATTGAAGTGTTTCTACACTTTGATACCTCTATTTAATTAAATACTGTCTCCACCTCAGGTCAGATTTCAGTGTTGTCAACTGAGCTTCTTACTTGACAGTTTTGCCTAATTGTATATCCTCTTCATCAACTTGGTCCTAAAAAAATGTGCAATGCAACAATATCAGTATTTTCAAATTAATATGGTAATGTTTTTTTGATGCACAGATTTTAAATGAAACACAAAAAGAGAACAACGCTTGAAAAAGTCTCAACGTACATCGCTTTATTTCTGTTTTTATTTGTTCTTCATTATCTCCCTGGTTGCCTGTTTGTATCCTCCATGTAAAGCTGTATCATTTATCATTACAGCGACGGTCCCAAGGTGTTACAACACCAACGATCCAGAGCTAAACTCCACGGCCTGGTTTGCGGAGTACATCGGCCCCTTCATGCCCTTCCTCACTCTGGAGGACCTTCTGACGTTTGGATCTACAGAGGTACTTTAGGAATCTTAAACTACAGCTCACGTTTGTTCACTTATTTGGATTGATGCTGTACAGACCACCTCTCCAGTGTTTTGAGCAATGTCTTGTCTCTTCAGGTCCTGCAGGTGTTCACAGTGAACCCTCTGAACATCGCCCTCCTGAACCACTCTGCTTTACCTCAAAACCTCACCGACTACTACACCGAGCTCATCTACCTACAGGACGGCAACTTCAACCCCTTACAGTGAGTCGAAAGACCCAGAAGGCCCTCACACATAATTACAAATTAAAACATGTGGTAGTGGAAGAAGTTCTTAGACCTATAGCAACACAAAATTGTTAAAATACTCCTTTACAAATAAAAGTCCTCTTTCAAAACTGTTATTAAAATAAAAGGATTGACATCAAAATATACTTAAAGCACTATAAATAAAATAACTTGTTATGTGTAATGGCCTCTTTTAGACACATATGAAATAATGGATTATGATTATTGACGGCGCATTAATGAATTTAATTACTCTCTATAATGTTACTAGATATCTTAACCTACCATTTTTGACGAAATGTTTATTTATTAGTTTATTCATATTTTGTATTAGCGAATGATCTGAATCTGTAATGTAACTAAAAGTAAATGTAGTGAAGTAAAAAGTACAATATTGGCCTCCAAAAAGTATTTGATTTGAAGTAAAAAACAGCATTAAATGAACATATTTAAGTACCTTAAAATGGTACTTAAGTAAATGTGCTTGGTTATATTCCACCTCTGCGTACATGAACTATATTATCTGTTTTAAAAGGATTATTATTCTTCCTCTCTCTCTGCAGTCTTCCTCTGGTGTGTCGCTGTGTCGCTCCGGGCACAGCCTTCCTCCAGCTGACGGCAGGAGAGAGTATCATCGTGCTGCACAACCTGACCACACTCTGCACAGACCTGGACCCACAGGTAATACACACACACACACACACACACACACACACACACACACACACACACACACACACACACGTGTGGAAATATTAGCAGAAGCTTTTTTACTGTGAGATTTAACTACCAGTATTTAAAGGACAAAATACAAATTACATTCAGGGCACAAAAAAGTGACAGAGTGAGAAAATACAAAAACCCCAAACTAGGAAACATTTTTGGATAATAGTATTATCCCTCCAGTAAAGTTTAAATGGACGGTTCATCCCCAATTACAGAGCTGTAGGAGTTGCTAGCAGTAGAGATGTTTTCATTTGCTCGACTATGATGAAACTAGATGGCACTTTGCTTGCGGTACTCAAACCCCCCCCCCTCCCCAAATAAAATACTCAGAAATCTTGAAATACTCAGTCTAGTCATGAAGGAACTATTTTCTATCTTTCAAATTACAACTATTTGCTGACATATTACATATTTTATATTGTAACCACATGCGCAGATATCAAACCAACAACCCATAAAAAAACCTATAAACTCAGTAATTTCTGAGTTCACTTACTTTTTTTTACCAATTAATAATTCTTACGTACATTATCCAATTTCAATGCATGTTGTTTTTCATTTTTGGTGAGTGATCATGTCCTTTTTGCTGCAGCAGCATTTTACCCTGCTTATTTCAGGAGGATAGTACGAATGTTAGTGTCTTCCCAGTGAACGTCCTCATTGTTGAAAAGTAATGCATTGGTTTCTTGGGTGAATATATATAGAAGGAGTCAAATTATTAACTTTAATCGGGAACTGCTCAAAAAACAAGCCTTTGTGCTAAAAAAATGAACACTGCTCACCTTTACTCTTTACTTTCCCTGTAGGTTTCTGCAGCTTTGGCGAGTAACTTCGGCGACGACATCGACGCCACAGCTATTTCTGTCCTCGGGAACGAGAGCAACAGCCTGTCCGTCGGGCAGCTCAGCAAAATAAAACCTGCAGACCTGTTGGCGGCGCTCACCACCCTCAGCGCGGTGACGGGCTGGAACGAGGGCCAGGCCAAAGCCATCATCATGTCTCTGATCTCCACGGGGGCCATGAAGGTAGCTGCTCTCCGTAGAGTTCAGATTTGATGTCTGTGATCACATGAGTCAGAGTTTAGACATCTCATCTGCAGAGGTGGGAAGTAGTGGAGTACAAATACTTTGTTACTGTACTTAAGTAAATTGTTCTGGTATCAGTACTTACACAAATACCTGTACTTTCTACTTCTTACATTTTTAACACAAATACCTGTACTTTTCGAGTCGGTTGTGATTTATAAAGGGAAACCGGCGTAGGAAGTGACATACGCACTTTCCTTGCCGGTACGCAATGTTTGGTGAATCGGGAAGTGGCGGAAAATGTATGGACCTATTTTTCGGATTTCTACTACGTAAGCAACCTTCCCACGTGAATCCTACGCACGGCGTTATACATGAGGCCCCTGGTCTTCGCTAAAGAAGAGGGACCAATGAAAACGTTGTCATGTTGCCGTTGGTCGGCATGGAAACATTCATTAGCTAACAATGACATTATTGTTATATTAATATAAAGGGAGGTCAGGTACTCTTTAAAACAGCTGCTAGTTATGGGTACTTTTTACTGAAGTACATTTCAAAGCCTCTTTACTTTTACTTGAGTAAAGAAGTTTAGTCAGTACTTCTACTTTGACCAGAGTATTTTTAAACACGAGTATCTGTACTTCTACTTGAGGAAAGGAAGTGTGTGCTGTTGCCATCTCTGCTCATCTGTGTCTTTAACTTATTTATCACCCATCAGATCAACAGCTCGTCGTCGCTGCTCATGCTCGGTTCTCTCGTCGTGGGAATTCCTTCGAAAACGTTCGGCAGCATCAGCGGCTCCCAGCTGCTCACTGCGTCCAAAGATCCCTCGTTCCTGCAACACATCACCACCGCTTCATCCATCGTCCAGCAGACCTTTGTGACTCAGGTATGACAGCTTCATTTGTCTGTGACAGGACTGTATTTATATGTTTCATAAAATATTCAAAATTAAGCATTTTAGCTGTAGTTTAAAGGACAGTTTCAAACATCAATGGAAACGTACTGTTGCTACAAATTAAGACGACACACCAAAGTTCAAGTCATGACTTATTGGACTAATTTATAAGATATACAATTTCCCCGGCCTGTAAAAGTCATTACATTTGGAAAAGTCCTTGGAGAATGATCGTATGAACATTGAAAAATATGTAACGTGTATACAGTGTAAGAGAAAGACCTTTATGAAGCTACACCAATTGTTTTTCAGTCTAACATCCGCACATTTGTTTATATCGTTATTCAATGATATTAAGACAATACTGGTAATAACAATCAGACAAGATTGTATGGGTTATGCATGAAGTTTGAAGTATTTGATTTAAATGTAATCATTACAAGCTATTAGAGATACAAAAAGGTTGGGGTTCTAAGTATAGCGTTTCATCTGTGTACGTATGGGTTGTATGTTTGAGGAAAGTTGAGTTATGGGTCCTTAAAAAGTCATTGAAATGTTTTTGGATTTGGTCTTAGACAATGGTTGTGAAGCCTGTTCAGGAGTAACCTCCTCAAAATCCTGTTCTTGGAAACCTCCAGTGGTTTAACCTGTCTAATAGGTAAATACTTAAATACAGACGTCCTTCTCCCATCCTCCCACAGATCATATCAGTGAACACCAACAGTGAAATGATCATTCAGAATGTTCCGGATGAGTTGGCCCGAGAGATCCCTCGAGCTCTGCTGCTCGGCCTCTCAGGCGACAGAAGCGTCCTCACCACGCTCAACAAGAAGAAGTGGAAACGGCAGCAGGTGAGGGGATTCAACACTAAACACACATTTGAACTAAACACACACTGTTGTGTAAGTCCTCACGTCACATGATGTGTTTATTCTTTCAGGCCGAGCTGTTCTTTGGAGTTATAGCTGTGGAATCTGCAACCACGGAGCTGGGAAGTGCAAACAAGTGAGTTTTAAGGATGTTTTAAATAACGTAAGAGTCAGGAAAAGTTCAGCATATGGGATGGAATTAGGGTTGGTTGCGTGATAAATGGGTATTAAAGATAACCTGGATATTTAAACAAATCTATAAAAATGTAATATTCATAATGTTAATTAAACAAATATAATAATATTGTGTGAATAATCAGGTGCCCTTTAAATCATGTCTGTTCCTTCTGCTTTGGCCCCCTTTTCCCCATCACCCCACACACAAATATATGCACACAACAAATGAAGATACAGATGAATAACATTACTAGCAAAATTGTTTTTTTTCCACGAACAGATAATATCTTAATCTTGGCCTCAGTAATAGTGTATAGTGTGTGTGTACGTATAATTGTGTATACTGTATATCGAGAATAACGTGTGTGTGTCTTTATGTGTGTGTAGCTTGTCGTCCTCTGTGCTGCAAGGCTTCACGTGCACCGGAGTGAGGACTTTTAAGAAGGTGCAGATCAAGAAGCTGATCAAAGCCTGTCGGAGGAAAGGAAAGAGAAAGGTCACACTGGTGGAGACTCAGGTGAGAGTGTGTGTGTGTGTGTGTGTGGTGTGTGTGTGTGTGTGTGTGTGTGTGTGTGTGTGTGTTTGTGTGTTTGTGTGTGTCATCAGTGTTTTCAATCAGTAACTTCATTTGGCAAAAGGTAGTGATTTGAAATGTACTTAAATTAAAGTCTTTGAGTGCCTTTAAGATATGTTTCAGATTCTTATTTATTTAGAAAAATAAGTGCTTATTTCTCAACCATTTTTAAGGCCGTTTCTTCTCCTTTATGTCTTTTTTTTTTTTACTTTCACCTTAACATTTACAAATCACAGTAGCGTGCAACTATGTAGGAGATGTATCCCAAATAATGTAAACGTGTATTCTGCTCACCAACAGTTGACCTGCATGTACAACTACATCAAAGACGACTCCAACGCCACCATCTTCGACCTGTTTCCTCCTGATATGCTGATGTACTACGAGTGAGTCTGGATTTAGGTTGAAAAATAGATTGTCTCTTAATTCCACAGATCTTCAGAGCAGTGTGTGTTATTGACCGACTCTCTGTCTGTGTGCAGTTACTCTCTGGTGCCAGAGGCCATGTGCAAGTCGTATTTCCAGCAGCTTTCAGACGCAGACTTCTCCGTCTTCTCCTCCGACCTCAGCTACAAACGCAGCGCTCTGTTTGTTAACGCGAGGAGCTGCCTGGTGAGTCCACGAACAACAAATCACATATAATACTATGGGCATAGATATGTCTCATAATTATTTGTGTGAACATAAAAATAATTTGTGTGTAAATATGTGATTTGTAAATGTAAAACAACATCCACAAATGCATTTAAAAGATTTGCAAACTCACAAGTACATTTGCAAATGTAAAACGGATCTGCAAACACGCTAAATATTTTCACAAATAAAAAAAAGATCTGTGAATATCTCTTTAACATTTACACCTTTCAATCAGGCATTTGTGAATCCATTTTGTATTTGTCGACCAAAAATGCGCTCGCGGATCTCAAATCTCTGCTCGTGGATCGTCTTTTTACACACACAGAATTTTGAGACATATTTTGCATTTGTGGATGTTGTTTTACAAATCCCATATTTACACACAACTTATTTTTATGTTCACACAAATAATTATGAGACATATCTATGCCCATATAATACCCACTTTAAGTTCCCGAAGTTCAACACTAAAAGAACTTATTGAACAAAAGTTAAACTGTCTTTCTTTCTAAAAAGTGTTGAAACAACGGAATCAATTTATTGGAGGAGATTAAGTGACGATATAAAGGTTCAAATGAAATACCTATCAGGATGCCAATTTAGTTTTGATTCTTGTTGTCTTGTCAGTGCAAATGCATTACATGTACAATACAGTCATTGTGATAATATTAATGCAATTCACTTAATGTTTTTTAATAAAAATCATTGTCCAAGACACTTTTTCCCGTGCAAACATGTATTTGTACTGACCTTTCCTATCTCTGTAAACTTTTATTTTTACTTTTACTTTAGCTGAATGGTTAGTATTTAACTTTACCGCAATGTCCCCGTTTTGATTTCAGCTGTAGGACCTTTGTTGCATGTTATACCTCTCTATCTTTACTCCGTTTCCATCCCTATATCTTTCCAATAAAGGCAAATCAAATGAAATACAATGAGTTCAGGACTCCAGAGTAAAGATGTGAGCGATCGAAATTCAAAATGTGCTCTATTAAGACTCTTTTTATGATATTAAATATAATCTGATGTAAAAATACTGAACCCCGGATTTAAACTGTACACTGATGTCAGTCTGAATGAAAAGCTAACCGTATTCCAGTCTGTTTCTAACCCTTCTGTCTTCTCAGGGTATAACCAACACGAGTCTGACGGAGGATAATGTGTCGGTGCTGGGGAACATGTGCTGCGTTCTGGACGGGTCGTACATCGAGAACTCTGACCCGTCCATCCTGGAGAAACTCAACAACTGTCCGGACCTCACAGACGCTCAGGCGGCCGCTGTTGAAGCTCTGCTGCAGGGCGGGAAGACTCAGTACGGGTACGTCAACAATAAAATACATTTATTATCAAGTATTTTGTTAACTTGTTAGAAAACCTTTTTTATTTCTTACAAGCAACAATAACATTTTCGCTGTTTCTTTCTCCAAAAAAAAGTCAAAATAGATAAAACATTTAAAGAAAGCTAAATATGTAAGTTTGAATTTCAGTTTGATAAAAATACATGTCTTTATTTTTAACCAGAGCTGCATCAACATGGACATTACAGACTCTGAAGGACCTCGAGATGTTACCGCTGTATCTGACTTCCAGCTTCTACGACCTCTTTAATAAAGTGAGTAACAAACACGTGGATACATGCAAATAGAAGAACAATATATAATAAGTTTGATTTGTGCGAAGAGGAAAGACCATATAAGGCATTGTAAGTGATTGACAGTACATCGTGCCATTATGTCGCCTGCCTGGTGATGGATTGAGATTTTCTTGAGTTTCATTTTGTGTTTTGTTTTGTTCCTGCGAGCAGAAAACAAAGCGGACGTTCTTGAAGTACTTCCTGACGGTTCTTAAAAGCAACGGCGTGAGCAGAAAGAAGAGGAAGAGTCTGAAGAAAGAAATAAGAAAGTCCATTAAGAATAAGTCAAAGCGATCTGTCGGTGAGTCTCCCTCCTTCATCCGCTATTATCTCTTCATGAATTCACCGTATTAAACATTCATCTTCCTGTGTTTTAGGCGCTGAGTGCACTGTAGGAGAGATCAATCAGGTGATCATCAGCGATGGCACGTTCCCCTTCGACTATGACGACATCACTCAGTTTAACTGCTGCCTCAGCGCCTCCACCGTTAAAAACAATCTGGACGGCATCACGGAGAAGGTGGACGACGAGGATTACCTCAAGATCGTTGTCAGCAAGCTGCACGAGGTGAGTCACGGAAACATTTATTTGTAAATGTCTGATCAATAAGAGGTCAGGCTTGTTGCTGCTGTTTAAGTCCAGTTTATTAAAGGAGTTATATACCTCAAATATGTATACATTGTATACACTTCTTCCCTCCCTATACGTACCAGAAAACGTTATTTGCAAATCAAAAATGTTATCTACGTCAGCGGCAAACATTTACACACAGGGAAATGCAATCTAATCTAGGACGTTTGATGGCCTATTCACATTTATCTTAATGAATATCACTTGTTTTGTGCACATTCAGTATTTTTTTAATATATATATAATCCGTTTTATGGACGTCTCTTTAGTTTTGTGTTTGTCCTGAATTGTTATTACTGAATCATTCTTAAATATTCTGTGTTATTTGCTTCTTTGGTTTGGTGGTCTGTCAAAGGTGTTGTTTTTTAACAAACATAGAGCAATTTGTTTAAGAGTGTGCAAGCGTTCACTTATTCTTGTACCATATGGAAATGGAATAGGAATAATGTAAAACATATTTGTCCTTATGTTTCCATAAGTCCATTTATGGATACAAGACACTTTGATAATACTACACAGGACTTTCTTTACATTATTTGGGACATTTATCTTAGCTGCTCCCACCCTCAAAGTCTGATTCTGTTTTCCGTTTTCAACAATGTATCTGCATTTAAACTCTTTGTACATACATTGAGTGACTCATCCTCTCATAGGTGTCTCATCTTCACTTTCCCTCTGTTAATTTACAGATAAATCTCCACAGAGAACTTTAAACAGACAAACTGACTCTTATCCTCACATATTTTAAGGCGTACTCCAGCTCTCACATCCCAGAAGAGCAGGTCCAGCTCTTGGGCCCGGCGTCCCGCGTTGCCACAGTGGAGAACATCGACATGTGGACCATCACTCAGATCGACACTCTCTCCTCTCTGATGGACTCGGACAATGGGGACTGGGACTCGAGCCTGGTGAGCAGACAATTAATTAAAGGGGACCTATTATGCAAAAAGTGTCAGGGAAAAAAGATTCTCTCTCTTTTTGTCCTGATCCATTTCTATAAAAACCTGTCTGAAAATGAGCTGATCAGATTTTGTCCACTTTATGATGTCCTAACGATTGGCTTGTGTCACCATTAGCCAATCTACATGATGTAGTCCCCTGGAATGGTAAATTATTAATAAAATAAATAAAAGCCTTCGAATGAGAAGGTGTGTCCAAACTTTTGACTGCTACTGTATGTGTACAAATATGTGCTTGTGTGTCCTGATGAATGAGTGTTTCCTGTTGTCACCAGGCGAAGGCCATCGTCTCTAAGTATCTGAGTACTGAGGGGAACAGTCTGGGCCGCACGGAGCTCAACAGCCTCGGAGGAACCAACCTCTGCTTCCTCAACGTCGACGTCCTGCAGAACATTTCCTCACAAAGCCTCAAGTAAGGATCGTGTGTGTGTGTGTGTGTGTGTGTGTGTGTGTGTGTGTGTGTGTGTGTGTGTGTGTGTGTGTGTGTGTGTGTGTGTGTGTGTGTGTGTGTGTGTGTGTGTGTGTGTGTGTGTGTGTGTGTGTAAATGTGTTGTACGTTTTAAACTGCCGCTTGATTCAAGTAAAACATTTCAGAAAACCGCTTCTTCTTGCATTAACATCCACCCAGGAGATACCAAATGATGATGATTGTAGTAGAACATGAAATATAAATCCAAATAAAATAACAGTTTTTTCATGTATTTCATAATGTAAATGTGTGTACTTAATCCATTGTACTCTTGTTTATTTTGTTTGTACCCAGCACCTGTAGACAGATGTTTTTAGTTTGAGCCTATTTTCGTCTCTTACTCTGTGTCTTACTCTTGCTCTGCAGAGAGGCCAACGCCCTGACGGTGTCCTCCTGCACCTTGAAGAAAAAGAAAGCCCTGTTCACCATCGCCAAAGAAGCGTTTGACACAAACACCCGCGCAACAAGTATCACTACTTCCACCTACCAGCTCATAAAACCTTACATGGGTAAGCAAAAAGACCCACACACACATCCATACAGCAAAACTTTATTTTGAACACAGTTAATCCTGTTTATTTCTGTCCTGGCCTGCAGGAGGCGCGGATTTATCCTATGTCAAAAGACTGTCGACCTCCGACATCAACATGGACATGGCTACCTTCACCGCACTGGACGAGAATGTTATACTGGTGTGTGTGTGTGTGTGTGTGTGTGTGTGTGTGTGTGTGTGTGTGTGTGTGTGTGTGTGTGAGTGTGTGAGTGTGTGTGTGTGGCATTACTATACTTGTGGGGACCTAAATCTGTTTACATAGTCACGTGTGGGGACTCGCCTCCCTTATGGGGACAAATTGGAGGTCCCCATGAGGGGAATCATTCATTTTAGGGTGAAGACTTGGTTAGGTTTAGGATTAGGGTAAGGGTAAGGTTAAGGGTAAGTGTTAGGCATGTGTTGGTTATGGTTAAGGTTAGGATAAGTCTCCAGGAAATGCATGTAAGTCAATGTAATGTCCCCTGAAGTGATGTATACATGGTATGTGTGTGCGTGTATTAGGGGTGGGGGAAATAATCGATACATCATAGTATCGCGATACTTGGTGATATTGTATCGATACACGGAGGCCAAGTATCGATATTTTATTATATAAACTGTAGCTTATCCCTCCGAAAGAATGTGTATATAAAACAGGAAGTTACGTTAAGACATGTAAACAATTGCAATGAAAGTAACAAAAACAATGACATCTCCTTTTTATTATTATTATTTACATAAACTATTCATATTGCAAATACATTTTTTAACCAGGAAGGGAAGACAGACATGGATATGACCCATGTGATTTGCAATATAGCAATATATCGTATCGCAATACTTAGCATATCGTAGAATCACAATACTATTGTATCGTGGCCTAAGTATCGCGATAGTATCGTATCGTGGGCAGCCTGGTTATTATGTGTGTTGAATATAGTTTTTTTTGGAAAAGCAGTGAGCAGTAAGGGTTGCAAGGTCTTTGAAGGCAGAAGTCTTTAAAAGGTGGACCTTTTCCGGGAGATCTTAAAGAGGCGCCAGCCATACTAAAGAAAAAGCACTAAAGCCGGACGCAGGTGGAATAAATATCCAAATCCCAAAGCATTAATACAACTTTGCGAAGTTTTACTCTACAAGTTATAATCCTGCATTTCAATCTTTGCTTAGAAATACAAACCAACCATTTTAAATATCAACGTCTTGCATTAACTTTAGGTTACTTGTGTAACCCTTGTTCTCAGAATAACTGAATGCAATAAATGAGAACACACGTTTGGACAGCTCCAAACTGGAGCTGTCCAAATGTGAAATACACTGACAATGGATTAGTACCTCATACATCCCCACAAAAACCCTAACTACAGTATAAGAAGTTGAGTACATTTACTTGTTTAGTGGTTGATGCTACCTGCATGTTTAGTTAGCTCTGTGTGTTTTTGTTAATTTTCACACAAAAATCTTTGCTCTGCTCTCCATAGGACCTGACTGTTAATGACGTCAAAGGTCTGCTCGGCACCAACTTGGTAAATTTGAAGTCCTATGAAAACCAAACGTCAGTACAGACCTGGATTAGCCAGAGGCTCCAGACTGACCTCGACACGCTGAAAGTCGGGCTCACGGGAGGCAGGGCCAGCTCTCCAACCACCGGCTCTCCAACCACCGGCTCTCCAATCACCGGCTCTGCAACCACCGGCTCTCCAACCATCGGCTCTCCAACCACCGGCTCTGCAACTACCGGCTCTCCAACCACCGGCTCTCCAACCACCGGCTCTCCAATCACCGGCTCTGCAACCACCGGCTCTCCAACCATCGGCTCTCCAACCACCGGCTCTGCAACCACCGGCTCTCCAACCACCGGCTCTCCAACCACCGGCTCTGCAACCACCGGCTCTCCAACCACCGGCTCTCCAACCACCGGCTCTGCAACCACCGGCTCTCCAACCACCGGCTCTCCAACCACCGGCTCTGCAACTACCGGCTCTCCAACCACCGGCTCTGCAACCACCGGCTCTCCGACCACCGGCTCTGCGACCACCGGCTCTCCGACCACCGGCTCTCCGACCACCGGCTCTCCGACCACCGGCTCTGCGACCACCGGCTCTCCGACCACCGGCTCTCCGACCACCGGCTCTCCGACCACCGGCTCTGCAACCACCGGCTCTCCAACCACCGGCTCTGCAACCACCGGCTCTCCAACCACCGGCTCTCCAACCACCGGCTCTCCAACCACCGGCTCTCCAACCACCGGCTCTCCAACCACCGGCTCTGCAACCACCGGCTCTCCAACCACCGGCTCTCCAACCACCGGCTCTGCAACCACCGGCTCTCCAACCACCGGCTCTCCAACCACCGGCTCTGCAACCACCGGCTCTCCAACCACCGGCTCTCCAACCACCGGCTCTCCAACCACTGCCAAAGCTGTGACCACTAAGTCTCCTACCACCACCACCACCAAGGCTCCTACCACCACCACAACAAATGGCACCTCCACAGGTGAGTCACCACCATGTAGTAGTAATAGTCAAGTCAAATTCCTCGTACGCGTCAACCTACCTGCAGTGATGCAAATTAGTCGCTTTTCGGCGCCTCCCGCTTTTTAAAACGCTGATTTGGGTGACTTGTGCAATTCGTGGAGAACCGAAGAGTTTTCGTTTTGGGGGTGGGGGCCGCTTCACACGCAAAATAATTATACAAGCGAGTGCCTGTTTTTCCTGGCCAAGAACAGGTTCCTTGAACATAACACGAGCGTAACGTGGTTATGTCTCGTCTGAAAGGAGTGTAGACTAGAGTGCTGACGGAGAGCACCGGAACGCCCCTCCAGCCCTTCAAATATTGCAGTACCCACAAGGAACCGTACACATGCCGCAGTGTTTGCGTGGCTGTGTCTTTAGTTGTAAGCACAGTGGCGATCTGTTGTTATTAGCATCTGGTTAGCTAGCTATGCTAACGAATTTAAAGAGCTTTTCTACAACCAGAGGCTCAAATAATCTCAGCTCAGTGAGGTTAAGGCACACCTTGATATGATCATTATAGTTATTAATGAGACATTAGAGACTAAAATGAAAAACAGGTATAAAATACTATATGACAGTAACAAAAAAGTTGTTAAAAACAACAAGAATAGAGTTTAAAAGAGGAGTGATTTGTAAAATATCATTTTCATATGGGTGTTGAGATGTATCCATAGATCTCCTAATGTTGCTCTCAAAGTGCACCAGATTGATGCTTTTAACTTCAATAACATCCTCTAAATATATTTAGAGGAGGTTAGGTCCCCCTCAACTTAAATCATGTTCACATGGATAAAATACTAAATACATTTGCACACATCTTGTGTCCATATCTTTCTGTTTTGGTGGTCATGCCACAACTGTGCATGTGAATGCATGCGCAAGTCATGGTAAGATATCTGGATTAAGAGGTTGCTTTTTCTTTGCACAACATGAAAGAAAGGCCAAATTAATGGGCTGTGATTTTAGTATTTTTAAGCAGAGGTTGAGTTCAATCATTTGTACGGCCCTTTTGAGGATGTTGTAAAAATGTAAAGGAAAAAGGTTCCCCACCCCTGCTGTAAATAATAATAAAAACCCTTGATTTATAACTTAACATCTCTGTCTCCTATTGATCTGAGTATATTATAAAGAATAGCAGTTAATTGAAGCATTATAGCACAGGCCTTTGTCAGATGGTATTTTACGCTGTTTTTTTTCTGCTTCGAATAGTTCTCTCTTTTTTCACCATACCTGTGTTTGCATCCCTGTACCTGTAATAAACCTGTTTCTGATTCTGATTCTGTCACATGGTTCCTACCACCATATTCAGCCCTGCCCCTTTCCCCGATTCTGGTTCATAAATGCTTATGTCTTTGTTCTTCTTTTATTTGGGATCAATCACAGCTACACTGCGTTGATCGGAGGCTTTTAAAGTACCACATCCATCCTCTGTTAGTGCTGTGGGGATGACATATGAAAATGACCTCAAATCTGTGGGCATTTGAGAAGATTTTTGATAACTCTGTAGTGTCCTGTGGTTTAGATGGCCCTGCTTTGAGGAGCTAGCAAAGGTACCAAAACAAATGTGCCAGTCGGACAGCATACTAAAGCTCATGTTGACACTTTATAATAACTCTCACTTCCAGAAGGATAGACAAAGGTCGACAGTGTTGACATTTATAAAACAAGTTAACAGAGACTCAATTAGGCTAGTGTGCTATTTAGCTAGCAGACATTAGCTATTTAGCAAGTGAATCCATCTATCTATCTATCTATCGATCCTCTCTGTCTGTCTGTCTGTCTGTCTGTCTGTCTGTCTGTCTGTCTGTCTGTCTGTCTGTCTGTCTGTCTGTCTGTCTGTCTGTCTGTCTGTCTGTCTGTCTGTCTGTCTGTCTGTCTCTCTGTCTGTCTGTCTGTCTGTCTGTCTGTCTCTCTGTCTGTCTGTCTGTGTGTCTGTCTATCTGTCTGTCTGTCTGTCTGTCTGTCTCTATGTCTGTCTGTCTGTCTGTCTGTCTGTCTGTCTGTCTGTCTGTCTCTATGTCTGTCTGTCTGTCTGTCTGTCTGTCTGTCTGTCTGTCTGTCTCTATGTCTGTCTGTCTGTCTGTCTGTCTGTCTGTCTGTCTGTCTGTCTGTCTGTCTGTCTGTCTGTCTGTCTGTCTGTCTATCCATCTGTCTGTCTGTCTGTCTGTCTGTCTGTCTATCTATCTGTCTATCTATCCATCTGTCCGTCTGTCTGTCCGTCTGTCCGTCCGTCTGTCTGTCTGTCTGTCTGTCTGTCTGTCTGTCTATCTATCCATCTGTCCGTCTGTCTGTCCGTCTGTCCGTCTGTCCGTCCGTCTGTCTGTCCGTCTGTCTGTCTGTCTGTCTGTCTGTCTGTCTGTCTGTCTGTCCATCTATCCATCTGTCTGTCTGTCTGTCCGTCTTGTCTGTCTATCTAGCAACATTACCAGAGATCCTCTTTCACATCATCATGAAACAACAGTTACATTTATTTCTGATCTTAGTTGAACATAAGCTGGATATATTGGGTATTTGATGAATGATTTCAGTATTACTGATGTCTAAAGTGAGTTTGTGTGTCTGTTTCAGGAGCCCACATCCGAGCAGAAGCTGGAGTCACCTTCTCCGTCCTCTTCGCGCTCTTCATTGCTTCTCTTGTATGAAAAAATACATGGCTGATGTTTGTCATTGAGCAAAATGAATATATAGTTATAGAAGAAAAAGTGGTAGCTACATGCTACATTGTACTGATTTGACTGTGCAATAACCAAACAGTAAATGTAAATAATGTATCCTTAATGAGTTTATTCGTCAGCAGCAAGTACATGCTCTGAATGTTAAATGCACTTTTTAGGCTCATATATTTACTACTTTTGTGTTTTTCTCCTGGTGTTTCAGGTGTTATGATTGTTCAAATGAAAGGTTAAAAAAATGAAGGTGAAATTATGTATTTAAGTCATTGTAAATCATATAGAAATAGCACTTTGTGTTCTGTAGACAGGCTTACCTTGATTACGATAATAATAAAAACTTGATTTTTACATTGTTGCAGGATCATTAAAGTTTCTCTTGCTTGGTCACAGTTTATTAATATTACGGTTTGAAGTGAAAACATTTTCACAAAGAGTCACACGCTTTAATCTGTGCAGGAAAACCAACACCATCAACAAATGTAGTTGCAAAGTCATTATGAATAAAGTCTGTGTCTCGAGTCCAACCTTCTAAGGCGGCCACTAACAAGACGAATAATAGTGTTATCTTTTATTACTGTCATACTCAGGATAATTACATTTTCTGAGTATGACAGTGTTTCATTCAGGAGGAAACGTCAGTAGTCCGACATTTCAGTTTGTGTTGCAACAAACAATATTTTCCATGTGAGTTTATTTGAATATGATTTAATCATAAGTGAATCATTTGGATATAAGTAATCAAAAAAGCCTTGTGTTAGTGCCTTAAACTATGATTCTACTATCAAAACTTTACTTTTCAGATTATTTGTCTTATTGTTGCACAGCTCGAGTATTAGTTATAAGCGTTTGTACACGCCAAGTACAGCCTTGCAGGTGGGACAGGTGTGCTTTGCGTCTTTCATCCGGTCCACACAGAACGGGATGAGACAGCAACCTAAAACAAAGCTGGAGAGGACAAAAGAGAATATCAGGATTCATGATATAAGTCATTGCTAACATCTTATTTTTTCATTAATCAAAAACAGATAAATGATCACTACTTGTTTATGAATTTCACAAGTCAGTTTCCTTCTGATCATTACATTACATTTAGCTGACGCTTTTATCCAAAGCGACTTATAATAAGTGCATTCGACCAGGAAGACACAACCTTGAAGAAAACAGAATCATATAAGTACATCAGGTTTCATAGAGCCAAACATTTCAAGTGCTACTCAACTGGCTTTAGGTAAGCCAGTCCTTTATTAGTATATAAGTGCTTTGTTAGTGATTCTATCGCTCGAAGTGGAGTCGAAAGAGATGAGTTTTCAGTCTCCCCCGGAAGATATGTAAGCTATCTGCTGTCCTGATGTCAATGGGGAGCTCAATCCACCATCTTGGAGCCAGGATAGCAAACCCACGTGTTTTTGCTGATGGGAACTTGGGTCCCCCTCGCAGTGCGGGTGCAGCGAGCCGTTTGGCTGATGCAGAGCGGAGTGCACGTGCTGGGGTGTATGGTTTAACCATGTCCTGGATGTAGGAAGGGCCAGATCCATTCGCAGCATACTATAGTACGCTAGTCATGGACGCTAGTAGGCTACCAGTGTCTTGAAGTGGATTCTAGCAGTTACCGGAAGCCAGTGAAGGGAGCGGAGGAGCGGTGTGTTATGATCACATGCACATCTGCTGCTGAAATATTAATTACACCTGGTAACGTACACAGGATGTTGTTATGGAAATTAAACCGTTTCTTCAATTAAAAGTCACATTTCTTTTCAATAGCCTCTATGTCATGTGACCGAATCCATCTATCTCTCTATCTATCTATCCATCCATCCATCCATCTCTCTATCTATCTATCTATCTTCTCACCCACAAAAGAAGAGTCCTCCACAGAGCAGGTAGGTGAGCAGCCCGGAGGAGTGATGCACCTGGGAGAGGACCGTCTGACGGCACTGAGGACAGGACACCTGGACCGGACCGTCTCCAAACGAACCGACTACCACTGCACAGCATCAGGAGGGAGGAGAAGTGAAGTACAACAGACAACATGGATTGCTCTTCATTATAAAAAAGCTCTATTATCCCGTAACTTTTTTAGAAATTCTAACTCTTTTCACCACTTTTTTTTTCAAGGATTCAAGGCTTTTATTGTCAACATAGCTACAGTGTCTATCCATCCATCCATCTTCTCCCGCTTATCCGTGGTCGGGTCGCGGGGGTAGCAGTTCCAGCAGAGAGCCCCAAACTTCCCTTTCCCTGGCGACATCAACCAGCTCTGACTGGGGGATCCCAAGGCGCTCCCAGGCCAGCGAAGAGATATAATCCCTCCACCTGGTCCTAGGTCTACCCCTTGGTCTCTTCCCAGCTGGACGTGCCTGGAACACCTCCCTAGGGAGGCGCCCAGGTGGCATCCTTACTAGGTGCCCGAACCACCTCAACTGGCTCCTTTCGACGAGAAGGAGGAGCGGTTCAACTCCGAGTCCCTCCCGGATGACTGAACTTCTCACCTTATCCCTAAGGGAGACACCAGCCACCCTGCGGAGAAAACTCATCTCGGCCGCTTGTATCCGCGATCTGGTTCTTTCGGTCATGACCCATCCTTCATGACCATAGGTGAGGGTAGGAACGAAAATGGCCCGGTAGACAGAGAGCTTTGCCTTCTGGCTCAGCTCTCTTTTCGTCACAACGGTGCGGTAAAGCGACTGCAGTACCGCTCTCGCTGCTCCGATTCTCCGGCCCATCTCACGCTCCATTGTTCCCTCACTCGAGAACAAGACCCCGAGATACTTGAACTCCTTCACTTGGGGTAAGGACTCATTCCCTACTTGGAGTGGACAGTCCATCGGTTTCCTGCTGAGAACCATGGCCTCAGATTTGGAGGTGCTGATCCTCATCCCAGCCGCTTCACACTTGGTTGCGAACCGATCCAGTGAGTGCTGAAGGTCGCAGACCGATGAAGCCATTAGAACCACATCATCTGCAAAAAGCAGTGGTGCAATCCTTAGTCCACCGAACTGCAGACCCCCTCCCCCATGACTACGCCTCGAAATCCGATCCATGTATATTACAAACAGGATTGGTGACAAAGCGCAGCCCTGGCGGAGGCCAACCCTCACCGGAAATGGGTCCGACTTACTGCCGAGGACCCGGACACAGCTCTCGCTTTGGGCGTACAGAGATTGGATGGCCCTGAGTAGAGACCCCCTCACCCCATACTCCCGCAGCACCTCCCACAGTAACTCCCTGGGAACTCGGTCATACACCTTCTCCAAGTCTACAAAACACATGTAGACCGGATAAGCGTACTCCCAGGCCCCCTCCAGGATCCTTGCGAGAGTAAAAAGCTGATCCGTCGTTCCACGACCAGGACGGAATCCGCATTGTTCCTCCTCAATCTGAGGTTCGACAATCGGCCTGACCCTCCTTTCGAGTACCTTAGAGTAAACTTTCCCGGGGAGGCTGAGTAGTGTGATGCCTCTGTAATTGGCACACACCCTCTGATCCCCCATTTTGAAAAGGGGAACCACCACCCCGGTCTGCCACTCCTTCGGTACTGTTTCCGACTTCCACGCAACGTTGATGAGACATGTCAACCATGACAGTCCCTCAACACCCAGAGCCTTCAGCATTTCTGGGCGGATCTCATCCACCTCCGGGGCTTTGCCACTGTGGAGTTGTTTGACGACCTCAGTGACCTCCCCCCGGGAGATTGGTGTTGATCCCCCGTCATACTCCAGCTCTGCCTCTAACATAGAGGGCGGAGTTGTCGGGTTCAGGAGTTCCTCAAAGTGTTCCTTCCAACGCCCTAACACTCCATCAGTTGAGGTCAACAACGTCCCATCCTTACTGTACACAGCTTGGATGGTCCCCTGCTTCCCCCTCCTGAGGTGTCGGACAGTTTACCAGAACAGCTACAGTGTAGTTATGACAATGCAAATCCTGTGACCTAAGATTTTTATTGTCATAACTACACTGTAGCTGTGTACAAATGACAATAAAAGCCTTGAGTGTGTCACAAAACGCTGTGATAAGAGTTAGAATTTCTAAAAAGGTTACAGGATATTGGAGCTTTTTAATAATGAGGAGCAACCCATGTGTTCTGTCGTACAGACGGTATAGACTCACCCACTGGTATTTGTGCATTTGCCATAGTTCCTGTAAATAAATCGTATCAAACATTTAGGTAACTAGGGCTGCAACATCTACATACTTCACATTTAGTAAATTATTTAGTAAATTATTGTAGTGATCACAAATGCATCATATATCAGAATCAGATTATACTTATTGTCATCATTCTCAGGGACAAACAATGTCATAGACTTCTCTCAATGCAGTTAAAGAAATAGGAATAAAATAAGTAGTGATAAAAGCAGTGGTAGCAGCATAGAGAAGGCCCCAATTATATTAGATTAAAATACATTAAATACTTTACAATACTACAGCATATGGCTGGGTGTGCCTAAATAGATGTCATCAATATAAGTAATCCTACATCTTTGAAATCTTTCAACTGTTGGTTATTGACTGCCTCTATTTTGACAAAATAATAAGGCATTATTTTTAACAGTTTGAACATTATTTAAAGGAGAACAGTTTGGGAGGTATTTTTAATCAGGTGGTTTTGTTTGTGTGCAGGACATTTTTTGATTCCTAGAATATATTCTCAAATCTGTAATAGGTCAAAGAAATCTCACTATGTTACTCTTGTGAGCATCGTTAACCATGCAGTATTAAGACGTACACATATACAGTATGGAATTAAACATTGTTGCTTGTTATAGTGCAACAAAGTTCACACTGTAACGCGGACATGTATCTTACAAATAGCTTAAAATCCAAACATACAAATGAACCGTTTTTAAATAAAGCAGAGTACTTACAGTCGTTGTAGAGTAAAGTCTGACTCCAGAGTTTTCCCCACCGTCGGCTTCACCTCCTTCTCTTCCCGTGAAGTCATGAGATTGCTGAATTGCCTCCTGTGTGAACTTCTCTGACCCAACCCTGCCACAAATCAAATGAGCGAGGAAATACTTTTATAACAACAATCATAGATTTCCTATTTCCCACATCTGTGCATGAAAGGAAATCTCTTACATGCTAATCTAACCTTTGACATGGTATCGTTTTTTTTGCAACAGTATATACAAAAAACCACATACATATGTTTTAGGTTAATTTGATTTCTTAAATCTCCACAGTCATTTCCTCATGATAGAAATAGAGATCGGTGCAAATGACCTCCTCAAATGGAAATAAACAACCATCTGTTAAAGTGAAATACATACTGATGTTTTTACAAGGCATTTCATCACATAAGAAAGTAGTAAGAGCTATTTTTAAGAATGAAGGAAGATGTATAAGTATCTGGTCAACTTGAAAACATTTACAACATCCCTGTGTCTGAGAGACTTGCAGTGCATGAAACTAAAGACGAATACCTCTCCATTCAGACTGAAATGAGCAACACATGACTCCGACTGCTCCAAATTAAATCTGGCATTTAACTATTGACTGAACACAGCACTACAGGATTTCCCTTCAGCACCAAGGACATACCTTCATAGAAACATAAATCAATTTTTTTTTAAAGGCCAGGAATATATTATATATTTTTTAAAGGTTTTGGTTATTTCTTGAAAGGCTTGCATCGTAGTTTTTATCAAACACTGTCAGATAGACGTAAATGACACATTATTGGGAGTTGTTTTGAAGGTCCCATGTCATGGCCATTTCTACTGATCATAATTCCATTGTTGAGGTCTACTAGAATAGATTTACATTGTTCAATGTTGTTGGAGCTCCTGCCCCCCCCCCCCCCCCCCCCCCCCCTCCCTATGAGCCCACTGTGCTCTGATTGGTCAGCTCGCCCACTCGGTTCTGATTAGTCAACCACCGTTACAGCTAAACATCAGTGTTTATGTGTTACAATGGCGTTTGTTAACAACCAGAAAATGACACCAGTAATGACAAACAGATGCGAATGCTGCGTGGGGTCTGGGTGCCGTGTTGGCACGTAACGGCTCCGCGGATTGGTCCATTTGGGTATGGTCACGTCACTGTACGCAGGAAGGAAAAAATGGAAAGTGAGAAATCCCCAACCAGGCGTTCTGGGGCAGCATAGACAGGTATTTTCTGTGTTAGAGTTTTACTCGCTACAGGGTGTACTTTGAGGGTTTGTGACTCTGCAGACCGTTTACATGCAGAAAAAGCTACATAACACACGAGGGGACGGGTAATAACCAGAAAAGCATGACATGGGACCTTTACGATACAGATTAATATGTAGTGAAATAAGTATTTATTCTTTACTGAAGTAAAAGCAGAGATAGCATTGTCTAAAAATACTGCAAGTAAGTCCTGAATTTAAAGTATTATTAGCAACATTTACTTAAAGTGTCAAAAGTTAACACAACATGTGTAAAAGTTGGTAAAAGTATACAATACATAATTAAACTGGTAATATGTGGACTGCATATGGAAATGAAATGAAGCTCAGCGCAAGTTCTTTCAGGAAGACTGATATACATTCACTCCGCAGCTCCCTATAAACTCACGGCTGCATTTCCCCCTTTAGATATACGAGTTCAGGATCGCCAAAGACTTAACATGTATCATATGGCATGTGTCAATAAATGTTCTTTAAACAAAATGAAGTCTCTCCCGATTGAACTAACATTTGGAATAAAGCTTCGTTTCCCTTTGAGATTAATGTATATGTATGCATGCTTGCTTGCATGCTTTACATTTCAAATACACTACAGTGTGTCGCGTTACTGAAGGAACATCGATGCAATCTTTACTTCATAGTGCTTCTTATGTATTCAGTCAGAAGCAACTGATAAAACAAAGAAATGCATGAATGTAATATCACATAATGTGAGCAGAGGAGATTTCGATTTTTTTCACGCTGGATTTTTTTGCCGAAACCTTAACTCCTAGATATCAACAACAGGACGACTTTTAGATGAAAGATGATTATTTTTTAATCAGTAAAAACAGGTGCAATATTTCACATGTAAACAATTGCAGCATCTCATTCTTAATACCTGAATAGTTACAAAGAAATTATATGTTTTATTGACACAAGGATTCCTGTAAAAATAGATCAGTTTAACAAAACAACGATATCGCCTTCAAATAAAAAAAAGAACGTCTTTGCAAATCATTTCAAGTGCTCTAAGGCTAACCAACAGATGGGTTAGCAGGCGCCACATCTTCAGTATTAAATCATTATCAGCTTCATTAACAGCCCTCTGTCCCTGCAGCCAGACTATACACAACAACCAGAAAGTAGTGAGTAGAAGAACTGAAGGAAAAGGTATTGTCTCTGTGTGTAGCAGCTAGCAAGTTAATGGCATTTAAATTGACCTCCGTAATATTCCCTACTTAATCTTCTACATGTTAACCGTTTGTAGTGATAGTTTTTTGTATAATATAATTTTCCACATTATTGATTAGTCATTTCAGGGGTTACGTTGCATTTCCCCCTGAACCATGTCGAACTACAATGCATGAAGCTTCCTATGCATTACTGTCTTTTATATGTAGGCTTCTGAAGTGTCGAGTCTTTAGTGTCACATTCATCTCGAGTAACGCAAAGAAGACTTTGTGTTACATTAGAGAAACAGAGAGTTGATTATATCATGACTGTTGTTCTACTGATGGAATCAGTCCTGTGGGAAATGTCATTATACTGAATTAATTAATGTAAGCTGTATAGATTGATATTTATATATATATATATATCAGATTTAACTTGTTATTGCCAGCCCTGCTCTTTTTCTGAGACGTGGCCATTGTTTTAGTAATTGTTTTAAATGCAAAGTAAATCAGGGAGTTTGTAGAATTTGGCTGCTGGTCTGTGTATATTTAACTCAGATTACATCTCCACCCTTCAACAGAAATATATATAAATATATATATATAATACATATTTGCAAGCAGTTGGCACTGAGTTCCCATATTAGATTGATCCTACGAGTGGATATAAGACCACCATCGTTACAGCAACTTGGAGCTTTCTCTAGCATCGCTACTCGCCCACCTTTAGTTTCCGTTATACTTTTCAACCTAGACCCCATTTCCCCATATTGTGGTGTCAAATTAAAGTGAAAAATTAAACAACAACCGGTCCAGTATTAAGTTAGAGTGCTGCAGCCGGGAAATGCACGTCCACTAAGCGTTTGTTTTTGCTGCTGATAGGTTCTGATTTTCATTACAAGTGTCTGACAACATGGAAAGTGTTTTCTTCACCCTGGACTTGGTCTGTTTGTTATTGCGTCATGTTCTGAAATCTTACCAGAGGGCTAGGCCTCTTCCACATTGTCAACATTAGCCTTAACGTTGATCCATGAACATCTTTGAGATAACACAGCAGAGCGCTCTGTTCTCCAACACAGTTAGTCCTTTCTTAACCAACGATTCAACTTCTTCACAATAACAAACAGGATGGGGGGGGGGGGGTCAAGAGAAAGTGATAGAAAACTGTTTTATTTCTCTGTTGACCCTTCTCAACAGGTTAACAGACCCTTTGAATACAAAGCTGAGCCTGCAGGTTATAAAACAAGTGTTAAGTAGAAGTACATTGACGGTGCATAACTCCCACGTTACTAAATTGTTCTGCAGCTGCCGGTTGCTGCACACTGACTCAATGCTGGACCAATTTCTAAAAGTACTGTCCTCATCCATAACGAAACACATGTGGAGTCCAGTGTGTCCTTACTTCTGTCCTGACTCAGCAGCACACTTTCTCTTCTGACAGACCATCGCTGTCCTCCTCATGTTCTCTTATCTGTGACACAGAACCACGTCACGATGCCCCTTGGGTTTCACACGACTTCCTCCTGAGGGCTTCATTCTGCTCATAACCTGAGGTCTGGTCACACGTCTCCTGGCCCTCTCTCCTCTGCGTCTCTTCCCTGCAGCGTTACGGTCAGGATGCCATGTGGCTTCTCCTCTGTTCTCCTTCGTCCCTCACCTCCTCCTCCTGCTGCTCTTCGGTCTCCGTGCTGTCCTTCAGCGCCCTCAGCAGGACTCTGAGCAGCGTGTTTTCGTTCAGCAGGTTTTCAGACGCGTCCACCAGCTCTTCTAGCCTCCTCACCGCCTCCCCCAGCTGCCGGCTCGTCTCCCGGTGCTGATCCTCCAAGCTCCGCCTCTCGCTCTGCAGATCTGAGTTCTGGGCTTCGAGGGTAATGGCGTCAAACGTCAGCCGCCGGTTGTCTCGCCACAGCTGCGCCAGCTGCTGGGAGAGGCGTTGGCGGGCGTGCCGCAGCGCCTGGACCTCTCGCTGCAGAGAGAGAAACTCTGATCTGAGGACGGAGCTCTGTTCTGCTCCCTCTGCAGCGCCGGACGCTGACCCCGGTTTGTCTGCAGACTGCACAGAGCCAGAGTGCTGCAGCAGGAAGTGAAGGATGTTGGGTAACGTGATGGGCAGGTCGTCGGGATACTTCACAGTATTAGGTTTACTGGAAATGAAACAGGGAGAAAATAGTGAAAACAATGTGGCTGAAATGCATAAACATGTGGTAAAATACTACTACACTTATATAAATAATAATAAAATATGACTTTGTAATTATTTTTGTCAAATGTCAATGTCTGAAACTAATGATTTCTGCTTTTTGGTCATTGTTATTTTTTCTCTTTTTGCGCCAGGGAAACAAATATATAATGTTTTATTATAAGACAATATTAACGGTTTTAAATACCAACAGTCAGTGGTTGCATTGAATTCTTGTTGTCCATAATAATACATTATTACCCATCACTAATCAGTAAGATAATCACTAATCAGTAAGATAATAAAATACACATTAAATGTACATTATTTCAATTGGGTTAAGTTCATCTTTTAAACTAGTAAACAGCATTGAAGTTGTGAAAAATGCACAATCCCCCTAGGCCAAGTTATTATGTTTACTTTGACACGAGACAAACATTTTTTTAAGTCATCCAATGTAAAAGGCTTTAGAAATAAATGGATTCTGGAAAAGTTGTTCCTCTTTGACTTGCTGATTATGAGACTGTCATTAGCAGCTCAATGTGTGTTTCTTACCTGTACTTAGGAAAGAGAAGAATGGAGGGGATGTGATCCACCATGAACTCCCATGGAAGATCATTACGTGCAACATTCACCCTGCACAGAGAATTGTATTTTAGAAATAATGGACCAGAAAACCAAATCATATGAAAACAGAACAGGTTTGCAGAGGAACGTAAAGCAGAACGTACCTGGCCACGGTGATGGAGCCGTTTCCCTGTAACAGCCGGGCCAGCTGGATGATGACGTGGTTGAGAACGGAGCAAAATCCACACCACTGAGTGTAGTAGAACAGCAGCACATCCTGCACGAGAACACACACACACACACACACACACACAATATCATTTCCTCCATAAAAACAAACACATTTTTATTTTCCTCCACAGCTCGAGTCCATTAACTTCATTAAATTGATCTAAAGTGAATTTGTTATTACAAATGTTCCAATGGTATACAGAATTAAAATGGTTTTACCTGAGATCTATGGGCTCAGAACAGTCTCATAATACACACATGCGCACAGAAGGATTCACACTTGTATTTCATGATCCGCAAAAGGATTCAAACTTGTATTTCCGGATCCACACTTGTGTTTTTCAATGCACACACAAATGTATTCCATTTCATATACATGTAAATAAAATCCAAATACAGAAAAAAAAGTTTTACATATGTATTTTTGATCCTCACATATTTGTTTTCCGTTTAAAACCTCTGAACCTGCAACACAAACCGCTTTCTGTGCACAGATCGCTGTGCATTCGTGTGTGGGTTTTTTTGAGACTCCCCTGACGGTCAGCCGATTCGTACTTGTAATTGTTTCTATCTATAGCCAATCAGATGTCTCCTCAATTCTAAGCCAACCACATGAGCGTGCCCCACGAGGGTAGATTTATTGCGTTGATGACGTAGCGCTTCATGTACGCATTTTGCGCAGTCCGGAGCTGACAGGTCTGCCTGCAGGCGCTAATCTCAGGACACCTCCACTCTCAGTACAGCGCCACTTTCCGAACAGGAAATGCACGCAAATACAAGCCTTTATATTATTAAGGTACAGCGCCACTTTCCAAACCATTGATGAATGCTTGTGTACACCGTTTTAAATGTATGTATGTATGGCGAATACAGCTGCTTTATTTATGTCTGTATGAAGTTGTTGTGAGTATGGAGGGAGCAGCTACAGGTTAGCTAATCGATCAGTGCACTACGAAGCCAGTGCTAGACAGTGACCTGTTAACGGGGGGAGCCCCGCCGGTCATTATCGGCCGATATTCACTCTTAATAGTTTGATCGGTGCTCTCTATAAAGGCCGATCAGGAGAGCTGGATCTGATCGATATGATAAACGCGAGTGAAGTATAACCGGACGCGAGAGAGAGATCAGATCAGCTGCTGAGTCTGACTGAGACACGCTGCTCTGCATGATCACCTGATGCTCCGCCCTCTGTTTAGCGAGCTGACCGGACTGCGCAAAATGCGTATATGAAGTAATCTTACCCTTGTGGGGGCGCGCTCATGTGATTGGCTTAGAATGAATGAGACATCTGATTGGCTATAGATAGAAACAATTACAAGTACGAATCGGCTGACCGTCAGGGGAGTCTCATAAAACCCACACACGAATGCACAGCGATCCGTGCACAGAAAGCTGTTTGTGTTTGCAGGTTCAGAGGATTTAAACAGGAAACTAATAAGTGAGGATCAAAAATACATATGTAAAACTTTTTTCTGTATTTGGATTGTATTTACATGTATATGAAACGGAACACATTTGTGTGTGCATTGAAAAACACAAGTGTGGATCCGGAAATACAAGTTTGAATCCTTCTGTGTGCATGTGTGTATTATGAGACTGTTCTGAGCCCATACGATGGGCTCAGAACAGTCTCATAATACACACATAAGGATCCACACTTGTGTTTTTCAATGCACACACAAATGTGTTCCGTTTCATACACATGTAAATACAATCCAAAAAAAAGTTTTACATATGTATTTTTGATCCTCACATATTTGTTTTCCGTTTAAAACCTCTGAACCTGCAAACACAAACAGCTTTCTGTGCACGGATCGCTGTGCATTCGTGTGTGGGTTTTTTGAGACTCCCCTGACGGTCACCCGATTCGTACTTGTAATATTTTCTATCTATAGCCAATCAGATGTCTCCTAAATTCTAAGCCAATCACATGAGCGCGCCCCACGAGGGTAGATTTCTTACGTTCATGACGTAGCGCTTCATATACGCATTTTGCGCTGTGCGGAGCTGACAGGTCCGTGGAGCCGGCAGGCGCTAATCTCAGGACCGAAGTACTTCTACTTCTTCTTACCTTTTCCACGTCCATGACTGCGGGCAGGAAGGAGGAGGTGGTCAGCTCAGTGATGAGGCGGCGAGGGGGGGGCTGCTGTGTGTCTGCATGCTGAGTCTCCCCCTCCCCAACTTTCCTGTCCTCTTCTCCCACCAGATGTCTCTGCAGGAAGCTGTGTGGAGCGCTGAAGTTCCTGATGAAGGCCTCTGTACAAAGATAGGAGACACACACAGTGAGAATAACTATCAAGGTCATATTCAAGTATGACAAACAAATGACTCTTCTAGTAATCCAACTATTTCTTTAAAAAGTTTACCGACTTTCACGTGCATCGAGAAGAGAAATACTACTAATGTCTCTACTGCAGTAAATTGTCTTGTTGATTAGATTAATCAATAAACAAGCAAATTGGGTTTGCAGACGGATCAGGAGGAACATGCAGAATGGTTCAATCAACTTTCTACATGTTAATACTATTAATGAGCCACCACAGGCCAACACTTCCTTTGTCCAATGACTTGCACACTTCTTCGTGTTGACCTTCCCCTGTACCGTATGCAAAACATGTCAGTGTATGCTTTCGGTCTACTTTGTCTGATGATGTGGAGAATGTGCACTACTCTCTGCACCGAGCGATAGGCAACAACACACTAATCTGTGTCCTCCATCAACAGGACAGAAAAACTCTTCACTTTCGTAAATGCAGCTAAGAGCAACACTATACATATTTTTAAAGAGAAACAGTATCGAAGTGCAAAGTTATAACCTCATTTAAATAATCATTGCCCCTTACAACTCTCTATAACAGCGGCTTTTAACGTCACCTTTGATTGTGGACATTTGGAACAGGTATATATTTTGACTTCATGCATGATCTAACCACCATTGTAGAAACTAGTTTGACCAGTTCCAAACCACATAAGACCGTCTGATAGGGCTGAAACACTCTCCAGGTCTCACCCAGAGACTCCGTCAGCGTGGCTGCTGGGCTGCGGTGCAGAACGTAATGAACCTCGTCCTTCAGGTGCACAATGGTTGCAAACGACCCGTCTCCTTGTGCCCCGGCCCCCTGGTGAGGAGAAACACTTCTGTTCCCCGTGGCCCCCAGCCTCTCCGCCAGGGGCCAGTTCAGAGCCACGTCCAGCAGGTAGAACCGGAGCGTCCTGTTGGTGTGACAGCGCAGCCCTGTGATGCCTCCCCCCTCCTGAGAGGACGGAGCAAGGGGGGAAGACGGAGGTGGGAGGGGAGCTGCTTGCTCCTCTTTGGCTTGTGATTGGTTGAGCTGAGGTTCTACTTCTCTGCAGCAGGCACTGTATTGGCTGAACGGGCTGTAGCTGCTCAGGAAGTGGCTGCAGCCCTCGGAGGTGTTCAGAGACGCAGCAGGCAGTCGGTGGAGGCAGCAGTGATGGAGATGAGACTGGAACACTTCTCCTCCCTGAGTGGTGGAGGAGAAGGAGCAGCGCACAGAGGAGCTGCTCAGGCTGGATGGTGACAGACGGAGGCAAACCTCACACACACTCGCACTGAACTCTGGGAGAGGGACTGACTGGCAGCAAGAGTGGGGGGGGGAAGGTTTCCTCTGAGCTGGAGTGGTTAGCGTTGTCACAGGAATGATAACGCACAGCAATGTCTGCAATCTGAAAGACAAAGGAAAGACAGTTCAGTCAGACAACTCTTAATATGTTTATTAGAAGCAGCATAAGTTTGACGTCTAGGCTCGGGCCTCATCACTCCACAGATTTACAAAGAACATTGAGTGATGATTAGATAACTATCCCCGAGCCTACAGGTGGAAGCTGGGGTAGTGGTGGGGTGGTGGGGGGAGCATAGCGAGGCAGAGGCAGGAAGACCTGGCAGCTTCAAAACTGCTGTGACTATGTACACTTTTTAGGATAATGTTGCTACTGCCCAATTTTATTTTTAAATTTCATTTCATTAATGTCTCTTATTTTTATTATATATTTTATATTTCAATTTCATTTAATTTTTGTAATGATGTCCTGTCTTGTCTCTGTCTCTGTTTTTCACATCATTTGTTTTATTTTAATATTTTGTTGTCGTAAGTATTTGTAAGGTATGGTGTGTCTTGTTGTTTAAAAGAATGAAAAATTAATAAACATATTGTTTAAAAAAAAGAATAGAGCAGGTGTTTAACAGGTGTTCTTGGTACGTGCATCTGGGTTAAGGTAAGACAGGTTTCATTACATAGCAGTTTTCAAAAACAGTCGATTTAATCTGTTTACATAATAATGCAATCTGTAAAATGACAAAAAATAAGCATTTTCTTCAATTCAAGGTATTCTGATTCTGATAAATATATAATAAGATAAAATATATATTATGTAAGTGAATAATAGATATATACAAAAAGAAAGCTATGAAAGACCTACAACAGAGCCCTTTGACAGGAAGTAAAGGAATGAGTTTCCGTCTCAAATATTTCTTTCTTTTGTTCAGGTACAACTGAAACCTGAGGCCTTTCAATTGTACCTGAGGCTATCCATCCTGAGACAATGAAGAAGGATTCTTTGGTCCGTTGTATGAAAGGCAGCCTTAAGATCACGTCCGCTCTCTATGCGAGGTCTCTCTTGATGCTCACCTGCTGCAGCATTGGACTGGGTTTGGTCCCGAGTGGGTTGTGCGGCATGAACAGCAGCAGAGCCGGACCTTTACTCAGCTCGTGCTCTAGGAGGCGGGACTTAGTTCCTGGAGGCTGCAGCCATTGGAGGACGGTCTCGCGGTGTTCAAACACCCAGCTACATATGGCCTCTGACGTGAAGTTGCGTTCCCTTCGAGGGAAAATCTGACGCAAGAAAAAAACAAACGGGATTGTTAGCATTCATCCGAAATGAAAGTCAAATGTAACCAGCATTTCATGATTCCAACACCAGTTTCTTGGGGACAAATGCTTACCAATGAGGAGTTAAATCTTCTGTTGAGATAAACTGATTCATCTTCTTTAAGAGAGATGGCCTCGGCCACCTGCTTGTTGGTCACAACGCCGAAACGTACAACACCACGGAAATCTGCACCGGAAAAACATAGAGACTGAGGACTGGATTGGACATTTCTTATCCAGGGTACATGCAGGAATCCTGAAGTCAAATGTAATTCCTTTTAAGACCCTTTCCATACATTTTAAGACCTCATCGCCACTTCCAGTTCTAACCGGTTACCTTGGCGACACACTTTACCTCACATTTACTATATGCAATATTGATTGTCCTTCCTCCTTATCTTCCAACCATTTGGACGCAGACTTGCATTTCCCCATAACGATGTTGCTTAACAACCGGCGTAAACGGACCTTCACACGCTATCAAGCAGTGAGCGTGCGATGTCCTGTTCAGATGACGTCAAACCCAACGGGATGCCAGAAATAAACTACACAGAATCACACTACACACCTACGCAATGATTACATTCAGGCAGACGGTAGAATACAACCTCTTTGGACAATGTATATACTTATTGAAAACAAGCTACAAAATGTAATACCTTGGAAAATGCCGTTTAATATTTTAATAGCCTTCAATTTCGCTAAATTGATTTATCAACTTTTAATACTTTTTAAGACCCCGCGGACCCCCTGTTATTCCATATACTACTTACTGCTATTTTCAATCATATGCGTTTTCCAAAAGCGAGCCATATCTATCCTACATACTTGGCACACATACGACTCTACGATCTTCAGTACCGACTGATCATCATCTCTTACCCCTTTTCAGGGCCTGCAGGGCAGAGGACAGATACGTGATGTACCCCGGGGGCTGAGGAGAGGAGTTAAACTGGAAGAAGCCCACCACTCGAGGCTGGAAACAAACAAGAGACAGCCAATTAGAATACATCATATTGAAATATAGCCTTAGACAGTTTAACACTAAGGTTGATCCACAGATCTTATTTGAGCAGCTTGCATAACTGTAACTGCACACACTGTGAAGATCAAACTGACTTCCCATCAAATGGCCTGAAGTCAAACAGTACCTCGTGATAGGAGAGAAACTCTTTGAGTGCGTCTCTCGACGGGAGGTAAGTGAGCGGTGTGATGACTCGGAGGATAAAACTCTCCACATATGGAGCTACATACGGACCCTTGTACTCTATAGGCCCAAACCTGCAGCAAGGAAACACAAAGACAAAGCACATCGTGGATCAATAAGATGATCTCACACCAACAGCTCAAATGTACCAATCAAATGATTTTAAGGTTGTCTGCTACGTGAACTGATCATGAGACGAGACGCATAAACAATTTCTAATCATTGCCATGTGACAGATGAAAAGCAGTTCACTATCTAACTCTGAAACTGAAATGTCGATTAGTGTGCACTGTCCTGGTAAACAAATAAACAGGAATTGAATGGGTAAAAACCTGTAGTGAAAGTCCAGGGGAAAACACGGACACATTATCCACCTAAATATCACAAACAGTGAGATCAATGCTGCACAATATATAAGCTTCTTGCTTTTCAGGACAAAATGCTAATCATTTACTGGGTCCTGCTTCTTAAATGTAAGTATTTAGATTTTTAGATTTGTGTCCGAATGGAACTAGAAATGTGAAGATGTCAAGTTGGGAAAGTAAGAAAGTGTGTCAGCTAGTGTTCACGATGCAAACATTTTGGTTTCGATACCAAGTCAAGAATTGCGATTCCGATTCTTTATCGATACTTTTCTTAAAAAAAGGGAAACAGTCTTAAATGTAATTATTGTGCTTTATTTCACACCAGAACCATAACACAAACTTTTAAACAATGAGAACAATAAATAAAATAAATGACTAGAATTTGTATTAAATAAAATTAAGCATCATCTATAAACACATTTTTAGTTTTTTGCTTCTGGCGTCTTTTTTGTCAAGAGAGGGGAGGCACTTAGAACGTGCTTGAGAGGGGAGGGACTTAGAGCGTGCTTGAGAGGGGAGGCACTTAGAACGTGCTTGAGAGGGGAGGGGACTTAGAGCGTGCTTGAGAGGGGAGGGACTTAGAGCGTGCCTTGAGAGGGGAGGGGACTTAGAGCGTGCTTGAGAGGGGAGGGACTTAGAGCGTGCTTGAGAGGGGAGGGACTTAGAGCGTGCTTGAGAGGGGAGGGACTTAGAGCGTGCTTGAGAGGGGAGGGACTTAGAAGCGTGCTTGAGAGGGGAGGGGACTTAGAGCGTGCTTGAGAGGGGAGGGACTTAGAGCGTGCTTGAGAGGGGAGGGCACTTAGAGCGTGCTTGAGAGGGGAGGGACTTAGAGCGTGCTTGAGAGGGGAGGGACTTAGAGCGTGCTTGAGAGGGGAGGGACTTAGAGCGTGCTTGAGAGGGGAGGGGACTTAGAACGTGCTTGAGAGGGGCGGGACTTAGAACGTGCTTGAGAGGGGAGGGACTTAGAGCGTGCTTGAGAGGGGAGGGACTTAGAGCGTGCTTGAGAGGGGAGGGACTTAGAGCGTGCTTGAGAGGGGAGGGACTTAGAGCGTGCTTGAGAGGGGAGGGACTTAGAGCGTGCTTGAGAGGGGAGGGAACTTAGAGCGTGCTTGAGAGGGGAGGGACTTAGAGCGTGCTTGAGAGGGGAGGGACTTAGAGCGTGCTTGAGAGGGGAGGGACTTAGAGCGTGCTTGAGAGGGGAGGGACTTAGAGCGTGCTTGAGAGGGGAGGGACTTAGAGCGTGCTTGAGAGGGGAGGGACTTAGAGCGTGCTTGAGAGGGGAGGGACTTAGAGCGTGCTTGAGAGGGGAGGGACTTAGACGTACTTGAGAGGGGAGGGACTTAGAACGTACTTGAGAGGGGAGGGACTTAGAACGTGCTTGAGAGGGGAGGGACTTAGAACGTGCTTGAGAGGGGAGGGACTTAGAACGTACTTGAGAGGGGAGGGACTTAGAACGTGCTTGAGAGGGGAGGGACTTAGAACGTGCTTGAGAGGGGAGGGACTTAGAACGTACTTGAGAGGGGCGGGACTGCAGGCACGGCTGCAGTGCAGGGAGTGGAAGCAGAGCACTGAACACACACGGCTCTTATTAAAACAGCGCTTTCTCACCGGAGTACTTTTCCCCGTCATTCTTAAAGTACCGATACTAATGAAACGAAGGAATCGTACCGTTTTTAATGGCAGGGTATCGCGGTACCTTTCAAGTATCGGTACACCGTGCAACACTAGTGTCAGCAATAAGATGACTCATTTGGTGTCGTTATAAACGTCATTATGTATTTTTTAAACCACAGAAATCCTATTCATTGAAGCCAGAATGTCAAAGTGATAACTCTGAAGAGCGTCTTACCTTCTATAAAACAGGTGGATGATCGGGTACTGATAGAAGCGATTTTGCTTCCTACATTTCCCATGATTCCACCAACAGTTAACAGCTAGAAACTGCACCTGTGTGTGTTTGTTTAGAGAGAGAGAAAGAGATGGAACAACTATTTCCATAGCACAGATATAGTGTGGAGCATTGTCAGAGATACGTCCGTCCAGGCGGTATTCAGTCTCATTTACATAACACATTAGCATTAAGCTCTGAGCCTGAGGAACATCCAACAGTCAGACACATTCTAGTAAACAGGATTTTCACACTGAATTTAAAGATGGGTTTGACTTTATAACTCAGCAGATTTCTATAAACGTCACAATAACTGAGCTGCTCTTTGCGGCTGCTCTTTAGTCAGCGTGTTTAGACTATTCTCAAAACATTACAATTACTACTGTTGTCTTTGAAAACTATATTTACTCTCGTACATGTATTCTTTAAACTCATAAGCATGTCACTATAACAACGCATGTTCTGCTACCTTATCAGTGATCATACACACGCGCTGTAATGAATGGTGCCATGCAGAGTGCACGTTGTGACCCCTCAGGTGTCCTGTACCTGTTTAGCGAGCTTCTTAGCCACCTGCTGCACTTCCTGCCTGGCAGCCATGGAGTGAGCACACCACGGTGCATAGAAGAAGATCAGAGAAACCTCCGCCACGCTGCGGAGACGCTCCACCTGCAGAGGAGATGTTAAGGTTATTGATAAGTTATTGACTTTGCTAGGTTGTAGTTCTCAATGAATGCATTAGTATTATTAAGGACTGACAATTGAAGTACTACTTTAAAGCAGATGTGTGCCTCTTGGTGTAAAGAAGTGGAATTCTTTACTGAATGATTTAAAGGGCTGTAAGAATTTTTTTATATTTAAGAAAAAGTATAAAGAAAGCGTATTTAGACCGTATGAAGTTGACTGTGTTCTGGTTTTATGTTTCAGTATTTGTAAGCAACTGTGACTGAAAGAATATTGCTTTTATTTTGCTTTTTAATGGTTATTTCATTTGATTGATTTATTTGTTATTTTTTTGTAAGAAGGCGCAGGTCAATTAAGATTGTCTTCCCTCTACTCCTTTCCACCATGCGCTATAACAAATAAAAAACCAGTACAAGTGTACATGTCTTGTTTTAAAATAACTGACATGTGGAAAAAACAAATAAATACAATTTAAAAAAAAGTACTTTGAGAAACTATTAGCCGACTCAGCGAGATGCAGACACGTTATTATTTAAGGCAATGGCAAACTAATGTGCATGTGAGTTGGGGAGCAGTCAGGTGAAAGCTACATTAGGAAACATTCGAGTAAGATTCACGCGCAGGAAATGTAATGAAGACTACATGTAAGCCGTATGTACTCTGCAGCCTTATCATGTTGCTCCCTTGTTATGGCTGTCCTCATATCCATTCAACAAGTAGATATTACTAAATGTATTGGAGTACATGTCAGGAACACTTGACTCCGGTGTGTGTGTGTGTGTGTGTGTTTCTCACCTGGTCTAGCTGACCCAAGTACAGATCCACTATCGGGGCCTCGGCAGAGAAGAACCGCACCGGAGGCCGAGCTGCTGCCACCACATTCTTAGCACGGCTACAGGGAGGACAGAGTTCAATGTAAATACAAAACAATTAGGTTCCCTCTATCAAGCCAAGCACTTCGCCTCTGGGGTTGACGGGCAGGATGTGTGATCATTCGTATACAATATGCATTCAATCCAAAGATAAGTTAAGATGGAAAGTATGTGCTGTTAAGTCAGTGCTCTTATGAATTGTTAATCGATGAATAAGTCAGTGGACAGAAAATGAATCACTGACAAGTTTGACAACTCTTTATTGGATTGGATTTATTTAGCCAACATACCACGAGTTATCAGGTAGCTTTCTTTATTGTTGTAATTTAAATCCATTTAGGTTTTGGACTTTTGATCAGACAACACAAGCACTTTCAAAATGTATTATTACTTGCGATGGAGTTATGTTTACAATAAATGGGTATACAATATATTTAAGATCAGCTGCAGATCATGGAGACCTCAACTGGTTTATGGCTGCAACTAACAATTATTATAAATTCATGTTTTGTTCAGGAAACAGTCCAGAACCCAAAAATAATTCTTCTTTGTACTATAATGATTAACAAGGAACGCTCCTTTGACTTGAAGAGCTGAAACTAGATACTGATTAATAAAGACAAATGATTGACCAAAATAATTGATTTGACTTATTGTTGTCACCTCTTTAGCTGCTAATACTTGTTTGACTTGTACTTCAATAACAACTTGAACTTCTGACTTAAATGTTTACAATACTCATTCTTCCCCCACAACCAGCGAAGCAGGATGTGTCTTAGATCATTTGTTTGTTATTTGGTTCAAGTTTCTGTCTCCCCAGCTGCACCTCCACAGCTGGCCTCACATGAACATACATGTGTTGTTTACTACAGAGTTATGACGTTAACACTGTTGACTTAAGAGTCATGTACAAATACCGACGCTCAACCCGTATTAAAACTAAGAAATTAAAGGTATGATAGACTCCTGGGAAAAGGACTGTCTGTTTAAAGTGATTATAGCATTAGTTAATCCTCCTGTCCAGCAGTACACGCCAGTATTAGATTAACTCCACAGCATTATGAAGACCCTAATTACTTACAAGTAGCTACATTGTAATTAGGTGTAGCTAATTTACGACTTTTCAATGCTACAACATGTATCTCTGAGCGAAGTAACCCACATGTTCAGTCAGTTATGGTTGCCTCATGTTAGCCTGGTGGTCACAAAAACACACTATAAACTAAGTGTATGTTAAGGCAGCTAAGTGTGTTACCTGCATGTGAACTTGACGGCCAGTACGAGCAGCACTCCGAGCAGCACAGACCCGCAGAGCAGCCCTGGTCTCCGGGCCATCAGAAACAGCACCTGCCGGAGAGAAGACTGCCGCACCCGGCGCAGCATTACAGGCGGTCAGCGGCTCTCGGTCCCATTTATACTCCCCGGCTTACGGCTCTCTACGCGTCCATTTGCCTACCAAGGGGCGGAGAGGAGGACTGGTTCGACGGGGAGGAGGAAGGAGTTAACCTGGATTGGACATAGGTGCTGCTGGTATTCAAACACGGTCACACCAACCTTTCTTTCCCACGTAGACTTTTCACTTCCGCAACAATGACGTAAGGGAGGGACCGTCAAATGTTGTTAGCTGTTTAAAGCGCACGGTGCATTACAAAATTAAGGACATATGGGTAGAATAACATACGGTATTTTGGTTGAATGAGAAATGAACGGGTTTATATAATTATAATGCTTTAATATTTGGACATATATTGTGTTTTTAATAGTTTTTTCGTGTTGAGTCTTTCTTGCTGTTTTGAGACAGTCCCTACGTTGTTGTAGTGACAGCCGTTGCTGCCATGACGATGGTCGAACACTAGAGGGCGGTCGTTTAAAGCAAACGGTGCATTTAAAAATCAAGGAGAAGTGGGTGAAATAAAATAGGGTACTTTGATGGAATGCGAAATAAAGTTGTAAAAATGTATCATGTTTTAAAAACTGCAATATAACTATATTTGTATTTATTTTTTGCGTATCGAGGCTCTCCCTGCTGTTTCCAGACAGTCCCTATTGTTGTAACTACAGCCGTTGCAAAACGACCACGGTCGAACACTAGAGGGCGGACGTTGTAAAGTTCTCAATCAATCAAATCGTTTTAAATAAGATTAAAGTTATGATTCATTATTTTTTATTACATTTATTAAAAATGACTACAGTGACACCTTCATTGGCAATGACAATCTTGGATCTAAGGCTCTCTCCAACAATGCCTGGTAAATATATATAAATTGGCGGCCTATAGGAAACATACGGAAGAGGATTAGGGCCACATAAAACATTTTTTTGTGAGGATTTGAAAAAAATATTATTATTTTTTGTTCTGAGAAAAAAGTCAGAATTCTGAGATTAAAGTCAGAATTCTGACTTTTTTTCTAAGAACAAAAAAACATTTTTTTTTTTGGGAGAAAAAAGTCAGAATTCTGACTTTAATCTCAGAATTCTGACTTTAATCTCAGAATTCTGACTTTAATCTCAGAATTCTGACTTTAATCTCAGAATTCTGACTTTAATCTCAGAATTCTGACTTTAATCTCAGAATTCTGACTTTAATCTCAGAATTCTGACTTTTTTCTCAGAACAAAAAAAAACATTTTATTTGGGAGAAAAAAGTCAGAAATACCGGTAACTGTAGAACCAGCTTCACTGCGATTTACACATTGCAGTAGGCAACAATGGAGGACGTGAGTGCATTTCTGCGCGCCAGAGGGGTCCAAGAGGAAACCATAATAAGTCATTTTACAACCATCTGCAATGTGTAAATCGCAGTGAAGCTGGTTCTACAGTTACCGGTATTTCTGACTTTTTTCTCCCAAATAAAATGGTTTTTTTTGTTCTGAGAAAAAAGTCAGAATTCTGAGATTAAAGTCAGAATTCTGAGATTAAAGTCAGAATTCTGAGATTAAAGTCAGAATTCTGACTTTAATCTCAGAATTCTGAGATTAAAGTCAGAATTCTGAGATTAAAGTCAGAATTCTGACTTTTTTTCTCCCAAAAAAAAAAATGTTTTTTTGTTCTGAGAAAAAAAGTCAGAATTCTGAGATTAAAGTCAGAATTCTGACTTTTTTCTCAGCTTCCTCACAAAACATTTTTTTATGTGGCCCTAATCCTCTTCCGTAGAAACAAATAACATGTACATGATTAAAAGCTAAATTAGCATTTTAGGCATCAAATCATTTGATTTACCTTGCATGTGACGTAAACTACCCTTCTGGGAATTATGAAACTGTGTGGACAGCTACTAGAATTTGAGAAGAAAGGCATTTGTTTAATATTATACATTTTAAATAGTTCACATAGCATCTCCAGAGCCTTGTTGATATTGTCCTTATAAACATTTTTATCTTGTGTTTAAATGACGGAAATGACCATTTCACGAGAAAATAATCCACACAACCCGATAGCATTATTTAAAAATCTTTATTTGTTGTCATTATAGAACATTAAAGAACAGAATCACAGTGTATAACTCTTAAGTGCAAACAAACAATGTAATAAAAAAAATAAAAGTATTTGATTAGCTCTACCTACCCGTCACATGGAAATGTATACTGCAAACAAAAGGTTTCTGAACAATAAAAAAGGAATGTGCAACACAATATTTGTCAGCAAGTACAATCTGCTCCGAACAGTTTCTACTTAAAATCATAGGAATTAGAACATATCTTGATAAGCATCTTCATTTTTTTAAGACCATATGTTTTATTTCAATGCTAAATGACACATGAATAGAGTGCCACAGTCACGCGTCCTAAAACCCGGAAGTAAACTCTTTCCGGTTCCTTCGACAAACAGCAATGCAATGTCTCCATAGGATTTTGGAAAATAGCTGGAAATAAGGTCTGTGGTTGACACACATTGAACAGACAGATCACGTTTTGTTCAGCCGGATAACATCCACATGTCTACCCTACTTTTATCATTTTCTAATCATAAATCTATCGATCATAAATCTATCGATTATTTTCCAAAATCCTATGGAGAAATTGCATTGGTTTTTGTCGAAGGAACCGGAAGTGGTAAAATGCTAACTTACTTCCGGGTTTCAGGACGCGTCACTGTGGCAAAGTGAAATGGGCATCTTGACTTCCTGAATCGCGCTTCGTTGTTGAACATTTGTTCATAAAGACGCCATTTTTGTTTTTCTTCACATCAACTGTAAAGCCTGAGGTTTCCGTCAGGCTGCAGAACTACAAGCCTCAACATTTGACACATTTCACAACCATATCACCAAACCTCGCATGGGGAATTTCCCGAGAGCTCTGTGGCACTAGGACTGCATATAAAGCCAGGACTGCACTACAATGATTTAAATTCATGCCAAATAAGGATTTCTATACAGTACACGTATAACACTGCTTAATTCAAACTTTTTTTAAAATTATTTTGAGCCAGCAGTTTTTTATTTTAATTTGTTTTGGATTACATTTAATAAAAGAAGCCAGACAAAAATGTATTTACTGATGTTTTAGTCCACCTTCAGGCAGCATATGCATCAAAAAAGCTCTCCTCTCATCGGACTACAGCCCTCTCTGTGCTACAAAGCGTTCAGAAAATTACTTAAGAGGCCAGGCAATTTCTTAACTGCCCTCTCGACGATCGAGGCAATGTGGTTTGTGAATGCACTGTGCACGCAGAGAGAAATCACTGCAGTAATCAATAACATCACAGATATTTCAGCGATTCTCATCTTGTTGGTTTTGTTTCTTGTACAAAAGCCTCTCTTGTTCCACATGGCAGCCATCCAGCAGAGTCAAGCCTTGGAAGCCAGAAAACTTCCTTGCCAACAGCGAGTAAGCCAGTCTCATGTGAGTATACTGCTGAAAATAAACGCCCTCTCCTCTTCAGCAACTCTTGATATTTGCTGTGAACTGTATGGTATTAATGGAGCACTGTCAGCATGCAGTTTGTTACAGAGCCTGCGTTTCTGGGTGCATTAGCTGCTGCACCACCAGGTCTATATTAATGATGGGACTAAAGTACAGAGCCCAGTAGAAGAGGCAGTTGCACACAAACTGAGGGAAAAAAGGCCACAGGAGGGCGAAGGCAAACCCCTGAGAGAGCATCTTCCACAAGTGGTTCCACATCTTGCGTGGCATAGCCCTAAGGAGAGAGGACCATAGAAGTTAGTGAATAAAGTCTTCTCCACCTCCGAAACTATAACTTCATTTGTAGCTTTAAGAGAACAGAGTATGCTTATTTTCAGGTTGTATTTTGTGCTTCTACTGTGACATGTTTACATGCTTTAATGTTCAAAACATGTTTTATTTTTCTCATACTGCAGCACTTCTTTTCACCCTGTATGTAACCAGGACGTAATCTACTCTTTTTCCAAGTGTCCTTACACACAAGAGGCGACTTAAAATGTATTTAAAAACATAAAAAGACAGAACATAAAACCCCCTGCCAAGTGTTTACCTGATGCTGGCTCTCGCCCAGAGTCTCCACAGTGCGCAGCCCTCCAGCACAGACAGCAGCATGGCGTTCACGATGATGAAGCGAGACGTCCAGTAGTGCACGGCCAACCAGTCCCAGGCAAACTCTGCTATCAGCTGGTACGGGAGCAGGAGGTACTTCACAAGAAACTCTCCCCACTGCCGCCAGCTGGGCTCCATCTGACAAACACAGAAACATCATATGAAACAATTAAACTGGTATGAATGTTAAATATACGAGTAGAAATAAATTGTACAGTAATTAAATATCCTGCATTATATTTGTTACTGGAAATTTGTATTTTTTTTTATTTGTAATGCTATTTTACTTATATTTCTGAAATATTTTTGGAATGTTTATTTGTTGTGTCTTAATTTCTCTTATGTACATTGCCTTGTGTTTTATGCTGCTGCAATGCAAACATTTCCCAAATTGGGATCAATAAAGTATCTATCTATCTATCTATCCATCTATCTATCTATCTATCTATCTATTTATCTAAATCTAGTTACCTCAATGAAGTACATTATATTTACATGTAAGTGGACAATCAGATGTTAAATCAAGATAGTCGTTGATGTGATATTTTTGTCGGAATAAGGTTACAACACATCATTGAGTAGTGCCTATTTAACATTTCCAAAATATTCTTATTTTTTATTTCAGTGTGTGATCATGGGGAAAGATGACCTGAAACCCCAACTTTGAAGAGGACCTAAGAGAAGGATACACCAAGTTTGCAAAGTGTCACCTGTGTGTTGAGGAAGCTGCTCTCCACTGACTGTCCGATGTTTGTGATGGCCGGACAGCAGGTGTGCAGGAAGGGCAGGAAGGTTTCCGAGTAGTCGAATAAATACAAATAGAAGAGTGTGAGGCGGGGGGAGCGCTTCAGCGCGTACAGCAAGAATAGCGACTTCCCCGCATTAGTAACCTGGCAGAACGTAAGAGAAGAACAGGTATATAGAGTAAGAGGACAGTCATTTGTGTGAGAAATATGACAAATACTATCTGGAGATTCAGTGAACTCTTCAATAGGTTTCACACAGGAGTACTTTTCCCAGTATAGTTCCGATAGTTCTTGAAATGTTGCGTTCACACCAAAACAATTCGGAACTAGAACTTAGTTAATGAGAACCTTTTCCCCCCCTTTTTAGTCCCTGCTAGAGAGGTGGTACTTTCCTGGGGAGGAAAAGGTTCCCATTTCTGATTGGCTGGGCGGATTGCAAACCACGCCCCCGTAAAACTTTTGTGAAGCCGCCATTGTATTTGCTGGCATTAGCATTATTAGCATTAGCCCAGCGCACCAACGGAGAGAGACTAACTTATGGCAACACAAAAGAAAATATGGGAGCGGTGGAGATGAGGAGGTGTCGGCGTCCTGGCGATTTACTCGGAAGGCTTCAGTAGAAGCTGCTGGGACTCCCAGCAGCTTCTACTGAAGCCAGTCCCCAACACCGGGGACTTCCGGCCGGGGACTTCGGGTGGCAGTATACGACGTGAAGTTCTTTGCGGTCTGCCAGTAAACTCAAAGCAGAAGAAGAAGAAGTGACGTTAGCGGCTTCATTTGCCTAATCCTCCCCCAGGAACTCATTCCGGTGTGAACGCGATCTGTACTTAGTTCATCAGAACTACTAGCAGACCAGACTGTTTACCTTGTATTCCCAGAGGTTCTGTGGAGGTTTGACTCCAAGGGTTTTCACTCTGTCCAGTTCAGCCAGAATAGCCCGGCGGTGAGCCTGGTTGTCGATGCTGTAAGGAGCCTTCAACAATTCTTCATCCCCCAACATCAACAGCAACCTAAAGCAGAGAAAACAACATAATGACACACAACATGAGATTATGTTTTTCTCTCAAATGCAGGGTGACCTTTGCAACCTCATCAAAGAACTACATTTAGAAGACGAAACATTCGGAATCAATACAGCTCATATCAGTTCTATTTTGCAGTGTATAGTTTAAGCCCGGGTCACACTGTCCCGAAATTGACACCAGATGGACACACGATATGGAAAGGAAATGTTCAAATTCGGCTCTGATCGTAAGAACATCGGGCCATTCGTGAGGGCATCTTAAGCCATCGTATGACCACTGGTGGAGTTTCTCAGGCTCCGGCAGCAACTTCGTGAGCGGTGGCAAAATCTTTGGCATGCCAAAAAATTGTCGAAGGTTCATTTTCGTGTTGAATTCGTCTGTCCATTTTGCCCTTCGTAAGGCCATCGTGAGGGCATCTTGTCAAATCGTGTCATCTTCGTCTTTACTTCGTGTGATCATCGGTGCCATCGGGCATTTTTCGCCTCAGAAAGACAATACGAAGGAAACAAGAGGCTGCCCGATTGTGTTAGGAAGGCAACACGACTACGTGAATGCAATGCACCACATCAAGGTGGAACGCTCTTCCCACAACTGTAAAGGAAAGTAAAACTATACTTACCTTCAAAACCTCTCTTAAAGAGCACCTTCGGGGGAGAGCATTGCAAAACTGGCCCCGGTAATGGTACAAATCTCAACCTGTCGTTCAATGGACAGCTTCCCCCCCCCCCCATCTATGTATATACTCGCATTTTAGACTCTGTTACTAACTGTATATCTGTAGACTTGGTATGTCTTAAATGTCCGGTTAGGATGTATTAGAACGAAATCTAAAATGAAAATTGTAAATAAGCAATCTGTATGTAAAAAACCACCTGTATGTAAATTGTAAATAAGCCATCTGTATGTCAAATATGTCTTATATGACATGATGAATTGGAAATGGGGGACCCTGATGTAAACAAGACGAAAGTCTTTCTCTGGTCTGCATCCCCTTAACAATTGTATGTTTTGAGCTGTGCTGTACTGTACCCAATATACAAGCTGTTAATACACTTTTCAATCAATCAATCAATCAATGCCGTCGTGTAGCCATCGTATTATAATACAATTTGTGTTCTGTGAAACTGAAAAGGATATTACATTGTTTTTGTTACTTTCGTTGCAGTTGTATGTCTTAAATGTAATTTAGGTTAACTTCCTGTTTTATTTAGATGCTTTTATTTTGAAGGCGAGTTTACGCTGTTGACAGGAAGTTGTCGTTGCTATGGAAACAACATGACGGATTGTGTGGTTCGGGTGGCCTTCTGTAGGCATCGTACTTGCTTCGGCTGTTGCTTGGCTGTTGACCGAGTTCGGGGCCATCTTCGTGTGTCCATCTGGCGTCAATTTCGGGACAGTGTGAAGCCAGCCTTAGAAAAGAAACAAAAATGTTGCTGAAATAAAATGTAATTTCTCTACCTCCCGTTGACGCTCTCCTGCTGGAAGGGCTCTCTGTAAAGCTGAGCCCAGGGCCCCAGGAGCTCCAGCCAGGACACCACGTCCTCCGGCGTCCAGTGAGACACGGGTTTACTGATCAACATGTCCTGCTGCTCCATCACCCCGCTGCTCCAGTGGTACACCAGCACCATCACCTGCAAACACACACACATTAACAAACAAGGTACAGTTTACATGCCGTTTATCACACGAGAAAGCATTATGGGTAAAAGCGTCCTTGGGTATATGAAAGGCGCTCTATACATACAAGTAATCATTATTATTATTATTATATTTATTATGTTTGGATGCTAAGAAAATATGTATTTCACATGGCAAGGTTATTCTACAGTACATCTTATCGCTGCTCTGACACCTGAATTCTTCCTACTAATTAATAAAGGTTTATCTTATTTGATCCAGTTACAGTGAGTGAAGTGAAGTGCTATATAAATAAACTTGCCTTGCCTTGCAGTGTCTTGCATACGACAACCATGAAAACAATGGAAATGGGCGCGCTTAAAACGCTCATGTGTCGTTTCAAAGAAGAAATAAAACAATCCTAAAAACCAAAAACCTCCTGTGTATCACAATGTGCTGCAGCTTTTGTATCTCGAGAACTTTGAAGAAAAAAAATTAGTTTTAATTATTGAAATCAATGATTATACCAGGTAGTTTCATACCGGGACTTTTTTTCGTGCTTTTACCCAGCAAGATGACACCTTTGGTAAAATCAGCATACATCATAATTAAAGATAAACCGTACAAATCTCAGTTTCTAAGGAACATCATTTCCAGTACAGTTCATGTGAGCCAATAAAACAAAAAGCCAAAATCATCCCAAACAAACAGATTATTTGCACACAGGTCAAGGCTGCCTCCACCAAAATATATACACACACACACACACACACACACACACACACACACACACACACACACACACACACACAACACACACACACACACACACAACCACACACACTACACACACAACACACACACACACACACACACACACTACACACAACACAACACACACACACACACACACACACACACACACACACACACACACACACAACACACACACACACACACACACACACACACACACACACACACACACACACACACACACACACACACACACACACACACACACACAACACACACACACACCACACACACACACACACACACACACACACACACACACACACACACACACACACACACACACACACACACACACACACACACACACACACAACACACACACACACACACACACACACACACATTACTGCCACGTAGCCAGACACACAGTAACGCTGCTCCAAAGTGCCACATGAACAAAATAAACATGGTCTGTCTACATGACATGAAGCACCGACCTCCGCATCCAATACTGTGCTAACTTGTAAATAATACACACCACTGTAGTTAAGATAAATAACCTAAAAAAAAAGTGTAATTTTGAACGCTATAATTATAATAGTTACGTTTACAAGACTCTCCTAATATCATGAAGCAGGAAGAGGGACATAATGTATAATAAATAATATTGATTCTTGCGCACCATTGCAAAGTAGTCTTTTATACATACTGTATATTAAGGAGTATGAATCTAATTACCAATCAAGTTATGTTAGGCAATCATCAAGCTCATAATATAACTTGTTTAACAATATATGTCTTTTTACTGTTAAACACACAGGTTTTTAAGTCAAACAACCAAAAAGATTTACATTTTTTACATCATTTCTATTTTCCAAGGAGAAAGAAAAAACGAAATGACATTGTTTACAGTAAAAAAAAAGAAAGTGTTCAATAAGGTTACTTTTTCATGGTAACCTGTGGATAATTGTGCCATGTCAATAAATCAATAGAAAACCCTAAAAACTCGATGAATCTGATGAAAGTAAAAGTGTCAAGCACAGGTCAATGGCACTGGTAAGAATGCAGCAGGGCAGCAAACTGGTTTAGGGCCAGTTACCATTTAATGTTCACAAAAAACTTTTTTTACTGATGTTAAGTACTTACAGCCACACACGTGAGTGCCGTCAGGACTCCAGAGAAGAAGAAGCCCGCTCCTTTGTGCTGGTTTGGCTTGGATCTACCTAAGTTGTCACCATACCTAAAAACATGTAGATATATTTGTCAGACCAGGTAGAAAAGGTATTAAATACAAGTAAACAGATTGAAAAGACACTAGGGCAAAAAAATCCTCAGAGGGATCTCCATTCACGTTGCATGATGGGTAATGTGTGCACTAGGTATTGAGAAGGAAAAGTGTGGAATAAAAACCATATTTCTCGTTCTGCTGAATCCATTTTAAGCATTTTTGTTTTAAACCGTCCATTGTGAGTCTGACAATGTTACCAGAGGGCTCTAATAATTATGTGGAGTGCTCATTCCGTGTATACTAGGTTTACACACTGTACCAAAGATTAGATTATACAGTACTACCTCTGAAAGGCCAGCAAGCTCCGGGAGATTTTGGGGTTGTCCTGGATCTCCGCTCTCCTCCGCTGAACCACCTCAGTGAACAGCTTGTCAGTTGCATCCCTAGAGATAAGAACATTCGATTAACAACAGCCAATAAAACCTTAAAAATACTTTGTGGGTAGCGACAGGAAGGTGTATTATATCATATCAAAACTCTCTATTAGAGCTGAGTATTAGCCTACTGAAAGAAAATGAACCTCCAACTATAGTGTCAATTAATTCAGTTAATTTTCAAGCAGAAATAAATAACTGGAATTGTATTTGTAGGAATATAATTTCTGCCAGACATTTTAAAGACGTGGCCTTGGGCTCTGGAATACAGCAATGGAAAAACTGTATGTGAGACATGCGAGTACTGTGCTCAGAAAGACAAACATTCATCGCATGATATGATCTGGCCGTGAATAGCATACCTCAGCAGTATGTTTATTTTAGGAAAGCCTGCCCACTTCTCCCGGCACTCTGGGCACTCGTTCTTGTGAGAGGACTCCCACCACAGAGCCAGACAGTGGCGGCAGAAGTTATGGCCGCACGTCAACGTGGTGGGGTTCACTAAGATGTCGTAGCAACAGTGGCACGAGAACTCATGTTCTGAGATGTTGGTGGTGGAGGGCATCGACTGAGAAGACTCAGATAAGTAAGGGAGGGCCTCCATTGATCCTCCAAGACCGTCATCTGATGAATCCCACTCCATCTGGTGCAACAAATCCAAGTCTGAATGAGAAGAGGAACAATGTTCAAAGAGAAGTGTCTAAACGTTTCTCAGAGGAAACCTGCAATATAAAGTTTGTACCATGATTATTTAACGGTTCTCCGATAAATTACTTGACTTTCAATCATCTCCAAACAATATGATTAAGCAATGTCCTGAGGTGTACATACATTACACTTTAAACAGTAAGAGGTGGAAGTAGTGAAGTAATCATATGTTGTACTTAAGTAAAAGTACCAGTACCAGAGTGTACTGCAGTCCTGTATTGCAAATATTACTCAAGTAAAAGTATAAAAGTATGAGCATCAAAATATACCCAAAGTAAAAGTAGTCATTCTGCAGATTGGCCCATTTTGTTATCATATATATTATATGTTTTGATTATAATTATCGATGCATTAATGAGTTTATCAAAGCTTATTCGAATGACTTTGTATACTGCTGGTAGCTTGTGAATTTACTTAGATACTTTACACCACTGCAGCTAACGTTTAATTAGCTGATCTCAAACTGATCTGGACCAGGAATCTGGACGTTAGCTGTACTGTAACCAGTAAGCTTTTCACTAGCATTTCATCAACATTGTCTGCCATTAAAATCAGAAAAACACTCGTATATTACAGATAACAATATGTACCATCGTTAGCTTTAAAACTGATATGCTAGTTAGCACGTAAATGGTACCTGACGCTAGCATAACAGAAAGTGAGAGTAACACAACATAACCTGACATTCAACAAGATGACAGTTTTACCTCGTCTCAGAAATGGCCTTTGCTGGAGGATGACATCTTGTTAAAATATCTTCAGTGTGATTATCGGAAGGTTATCCTGCATCGAAACGTCCGCAGATGAGATGAATATCCTGCCGGAGGAGCTGTCACCATGGCTCTGCGCCGTGCTCGCTCCCGTGTAGAAAACCCCAACCAAGCACACGCTTACGTCACCGCGTGACCGTGCGGGTTCATGATTGATTTGAAGTGGCTGGATCACATCAGAGCCATATATGGCTCTGGATCACATGACCTTTTTAAACATGAAATCTCACAAAGATATTAAAAAAGGAAGTGAACACATAACACGTCCTGTACCTTTGTGTGTGTTTCTTTTTTAAAGCAGCAAACAGAACATCTTTTTTGCGTCATTTACAAAAAAAGATTCAAGTCTTATATGATAATGTTTTAAAAAAGCAATATATTTTATATTTATGGTTCTGACAGGCAATCAGTGGTCACCTAGATTTCCAATTCTACGTGGCACACGGCAAGGCTGCCCTGTCTACGCGCTTCTGTTTGCAATTTCTTTAGAACCGCTTGGACAGAAAATAAGACTATCCAAAGAAGTAAAACAGATAGTTGTAAAAGACACAGACCACAACATTTCGTTATATGCGGATGATCTACTCCTGTACTTGGACGAGGTACCAACTACGCTTCCTAAGCTGTTAAATATTTTTACCCAATTTAGTTCAATATCTGGTTACAAGATCAATTTGAATAAATCATGTATTTTACCCCTCAATAGTGCCATGGTTGAACTAAACTTAAATACAGAATTGCAGATTGTCCAACAATTTAAGTATTTGGGAATTGATATATATGCCTGATTAGACACAATAGTAGCAAAAAACTACAAAAGAATGTATACAACAATTAAAGATGACCTAAAAAAGTGGATTAATATAACAATTTCTTTAGCAGGACGAATTTCAATCATAAAGATGAATGTTCTACCAAGAGTCAATTTCTTAGCTAGTATGTTGCCTTTATCTCCACCAGACGGTTTCTGGGACAAACTTCAGAATAGGATTTCATAATATATTTGGAAAAACCAATACCCAAGAATCAGATACAAAGTTTTACAATATGACAAAAACAGTGGAGGCCTTAATGTTCCCAATCTAGAGCTCTATTATTATTCCTTCACGCTTCGAGCCTTAAAAAACTGGATTGATGAAAGCACCAATGTACCTTGGATTAAAATTGAAAGAAGTATAGTCTATCCCTTTAAACTTGGTGATGTCTTATTTTCTGCCATGTCGCCATATGACTGTATGCAAACATTTGGACCAATTATTGGGCAAGCCGTGAAAGTGTGGAAACATGTGGAGAAATTGTGCAATTGGTCTGTAGATTGGCATAGTAACATTTTTCATAACCTGTTACTACGTATTGGGAAAAAAGCAATCCAATTCCCACAATGGCAAACCCGAGGAATACATTATCTTTCTGACTTAACCAACGACAACGGCTTGATGTCCTTCCAAGAATTGAAAGATACGTATAATGTGCCTGGCTCTTCCTTCTTTTTCTATTTACAACTACGTACTGCCATGCGCACATATGGAGTTCCTTGGAATCAACCTCTGCCAACACATCAATTGGTTAAGGTCATATTAAGTCCAAACAGTGTGAGCGGCACTACTTCATATATATATATATATAAAAAACTGCAAGATAAATTAACCGGATATATTGGCATCTCTGCAGTATGGAACGCAGATCTAAAAAATTATACGCAGACTATTGATTGGAAGAGAATATGGAATAATATCTCCTTAACATCGCGTAACCACAATCACCAATTGATACAGTATAAAATGATACACAGATATTACCTGTCAACCAGAAAATGCTGTCAATTAAGGATGATTCCAAGCCCCATATGCCTTCTCTGTAACCAAAAGACTATTGGCACATATGTACACATGGTTTATGAATGTACTGCAGTAAGAACGTTCTGGAAACAGGTTATTGACATTGTATCTGAGATTATTGGAGTTCACATACCCTGTCTCCCAAATATTGTATTGTTGAATGATGATTCTTCTCTTGATCTACAGAAACATCAGAAAAGGGTGCTTTTCGCTGGTCTAACAGCAGCCAAAAAAATAATAGTAATACGATGGAAACCCCCACATACTTTATTTATTAAGCAATGGATATCATCCTTCCATGACCTACTAATTTCAGAGCTGTCAATCACTTCTGCTAATAAGGCTAAGGGGGAAACATTAGAGGCTATTCAAAGAGCTGCTGATCGGGTAATATCATTCATGTAAATGATGATTGTACATATACGCACACCTTGGTGCAATTGTGGTTTATTAGGAGTTAATCGCAATTCAGCTTAAACAGATTAAATGTTATGTGGAAAAAAAAAAAAAGGAATGAATGTATTTTATGTGGATAAATTGATATGCTATAAATTGTTATGCTATAATATATATATAATATATAGATGAACTCAGACGATTGCTAAAAAACATCAGGTAGGATTTTCTGTGAAATGGCAAGATGGGTGGGAAGAGGGGGGGACGGGGTGGCATGGGAAAGGGATTCATATTTTTTTTTTTCTTTCTTTCTTTTTTCTTTTTCTTTTTGTATTGTCTATATAATTTGTATCTGTATAAGTCCCTTTTGTGAGGGCAAAAAAAAAACAAAAAAAAAAACAACAACAATAAAAAGTTGGTCACAAAAAAATATTAGCAGGAAAAATGAAGAGCAGCTGATTTGAAAAAACAAACGCGAGAGGCGGCTGAGTGACCACAGTGCAGAACCACTGTATAGTTTAAATCTCCTAACAATGTTGTCCGTTTTAGACATAGGCTTATTATATTTACAGCCCTTAATAACATCCATTTTCTGGGCTCAACATCTGTCTTGGCCGTTTTCGTTGTGATCGCGAAATTCCCCTTGTTTATAATAATCACCGTTCCTTCAGCAGGATACTGTAGTGATTCAAAGTGTGATTTTAGCAAACGAGTGCTTTTGTTTTGAAATCACTTCCGTGAGTTTCGCCCCGCCCCTCGCTTCAAGGACAATTTGACCATTTAGTAAGGTAAAAACATAGGGTAAAAAGCAAAAAGCAAAAACGCCTCTCAGACGCTCTTCCGTTTACGTGTCTAAAAAAGAAAAACAATTGGACGGTAGATACACGGATTATTATATTATCATTAGATTGATTAATAATTGATTTTCTGTTATATGTCAGAGGGAAATATTCAGAGATTCAAAGGCTTTATTGTCATATGCACAGTAGCTACAGTGTAGTTATTATCTTAAGTCCCAGGCTCCTCCATTAATGCAACATAAACATGTATATAAGATATAAAATAATAGACCAAATGTAAAGAAATAATGCACATAAAAATAGTGCAAGAAATGACAGATTGAGATAAAAAAAAATGCAAGAGAATGTTGCAAGACTGATGAGCAAGTAATGCTAGAGAAGTTATTATATACATGTAAAATAGAATAAGATGTGCTATAATTTACTCCACTTTAGTTTGACACTTATTGCTACTCTTTTGTCTAGAGTATTCTTAGGTTTATCTAAGTAGAGTATTTTTTCAACCACTGTCTATTTTCTTAAGGGATAAACCTGAATGTTATGGAGTGGTGTCGCCAACTTCCTGAAAAGAAAAATGATTATTTTTAAATTAAATGGAAAGTAGTCTGGAAATAAGAAAAGTATAACATTCTATCTTAAAAAGAAAAATGGACAACTTTCCTGCAATAATTTTATGAATTGAAATAAAATAGCACCATATGCTTAACTAATATTTAAAAACAAGTCTGTGAATCTGTTTGTACATCAGTATTTGAACATGTGTATGATAAAGAAAGTGAAATGTGTGCCTCCAGCAGCAGTAGAAGAGGACAGAGGAAGATGTCGTCTATTTTCTTCCTCAGTGATGTTCAAACCAACTGTTGTCTGCCATGTGGCGTTTAAAATATGCTTCAGTGCAAAGTTCAGATCAGATTCTGGACTGAACTTATCATGAGGTATTCCTGACCTTGATAATAACAAACAGTAACCTATTAACTTTCACGTTGGCTCTGCAGGTACAGGAGACACCTTCCAGGGGCCACCACTCCCTAGATTCCCTTGATATCATGGTGAACTAAAGTAAATACTAGTTGTCTTAATTATCATTATTATAAAACACACATTTACACGGTTTTAGTACTTTACTTAAGTATTTTCAATGGAGGAGTTTTACTTGTAATGGGGTATTTTGACAGTGTTGCATTAATACTTCTTCTTAAGTAAAGGATCTCAATACATGTTCCACCTCTGCTAAAATGCTTGTCCATTTGAGTATTTATTTTATAAAGTACTTTCACTTTTATACTTTTGTAACATTCGGTAGGGGGCGGTATTATCCTCCAAGCTTGTAGCCTGCAATCACGGAAGGTAAAAAAAAAAAAAAGCAGCGAAGAAGAAGAAGTGGTGGCCTAGCAGCAGCGCGGTTAGTTCCTAACGGCTGCTGTCAGTTCCTAACGGCTGCTGTCAGTTCCTAACGGCTGCTGTCACCACAACAACGCAACAACGTAGCTTCATTAATTCCTCACCCTGGTTTTCTTATGACATCCTTCAGATCCGGAGAACACTTCCCATTATGTTTGAGGTAAAGTGGCTGCTTTTCGGGGCTGTTTCTATACAGCTAACTGTGTGTAGCTTTACTGTTATAGTTAACTAGCAGCTGGGTAGATTAACCTGGTAAACAGGTGAATCAAAAGTTAGGTGTGGGTCAAACTGGGTTAGTTTAAATATAACCCCTTCTCACTCCTATATTACATATTTATAATATAGTCAGAATAGGTTTATTGGTAGCTAGTTAGCTTGTGACGTTTGTTATTAAACTAACGCTGGTTGCATTCAGTAACATATATATATATATGTAACCAAGTACATTTAACATTTTGAAGGACTTGTACTTTACTTGAGTATTTTAATTTGTTGCTATTTTGTCCTTCTACTGCTCCATTTCAGAGTTAAATCATGTATAATCCACACTTGAATAATACTTTAGTTAAAATCTGAGTACTTCTCCCACCTCTGATTGTTATGGGAAAATGTGTTGTATTTGTTCCTTAAAAAACCCAAGAAAAAATATCATAAAAATACGTAAGGGTATGTGTTTGAATCAAATAAATACTTTAGTTTTATTTTATGAAGCAATGTCCTTTCTCCTGAACATTGCAAAGTGTCTCTCATTGTTGTCAATGTGAGACACTTTGAATTATGATCACACTCAAACTGTAACAATGTGGCATCACTCGTCCTGACGGATCTCGTATTCTTTGTATAGCATTTTTCATTTAATGTATGCTGCACTTAATGTTGTGAGACATCTCAAAGGTTTCTGAGGTTGGTTTTTATACTGAGCATTATGGTCTCCGTCTGTATTTCTCTTTAGGATCCTGATCTCCAAGATCCGTTGTCACTGAGTTTAAATGAAAGCTATAATGGCCAGAATTTGCCACAACATGATACAAAAAAAGCACCAACTAGCCCTGAGTATGATTGCGAGACACCAGAGATTCGAGTCATCATCAAAGAGGAAGAGGAAGGCTGGACTGTGAGTGAAAATCGTGAGTGGTGAAATCTTAAATATCTGCATCACAAAACATACATACACAAAAATATACTTGCTCATGATTTTCACATTTTTGTTTGTATTTTTAAACACAGATGAGGGCTTCAGATCAGCGGGAGAAAAAGAAGAAACTTCCACACACTCATGTCCTCCTGACGTTAAAGCATGCGGGACGGAGAGCTCTGGATGCTCCTCCACCAGAGAGAAGCGGCCGACACACATGCTCACCGACTCGGAAGAAAAATCTAGGATTTCCTGCATACAGGGAATATCAGATGGAAGTGTGACTGTGCATCAGGGCAATAACACTGAAGAGAAACCCTTCTGCTGCGAGACGAACCCCGGACACAAAAGGAACATGAAATCCCGTCAGAGACAACATGCCGGGGAGGAGAGTCAAGAGCAGAGCCTGCATGTAAAACAAAGCACTTCAACAACAGAAGAAGCAGAGACCAAAAGATCAGCACCTTGCCAAACAGTATGTAAACATAGTTATTGTGGTAGAAGTGGGTGAATCCGAATTGTACGAACAATTCTCACGGTTAAATTAAGAGAGTTTCAGAACAAAAATGTACCTGTATCATGCGCCTTTTTAAAGGACGAAACTGCACACATTTTAGTGAAAGAGACCCTTTAAGTGTTTGACCAATCACAACAGAGCTGGCCTGAGAAAAATAAAGAGCTTTTGGAACATTAGAGAATGTAAACATGTCCCAGTAAAGACACAACGTGCAATTATTAACCTGAAAATGTGCATAATATGTCCTCTTTGAAGGGTCAAAGTTGATTTAGAAATGTTTTTATCGCTATGCATTCCAACAAAGTTAGAACACATTTCCAAATCTGGTTGTTTTGTATTCAGGATTCTGCTGAGCGTAGCCCCCTGAAGTCACAGGGACTGAAGATGGCGTCTACAAACTTAGAGGACCAAACGCTGCATCTGACCGTCAGGCTGCAGGCAGGGGAGGAGGAGGAGGAGGAGGAGGAGGAGGAGGAGGAGGAGGAGGAGGAGGAGCAGGAGGAGCAGGAGGAGGAGGAGGAGGAGGAGGAGGAGGAGGAGGAGGAGGAGGAGGAGGAGGATGGGGGAAAAAAAGAAGATGAAGAAATCGGGGGTCTAATCAACTCTGATGGAGAAGTGGTGGATTGGGATGCCAGTAAGTGATTCATAAAAGAATGTCTGTTCAGTTTTCCATATGAGATGATTTGGTAAAGCTTATTTTAAGCAGCTGTTAGAAATAAAAGACATTTACTTGGAATTTGCAACCAAACAATTCAAGTATTTTCAAAACAAGAACTTTTTTCGATTAATGAGATATCTATTGTCTTTTAGTTTTCTGTTATCATTTAGTTTACGTTGTTAATGAATGGTATTTGAATGCAGCTATTTATGTTACACCTATTACAGGTTTAAACTTATAATAATATATTTATAATTATCTTGATTTCTTTTTACAGAAGACAGTCCGGACCGGGGCTCTGATTGCAGAAAAAGTCCTCAAGCTAGCAAGGTAATTTCTTCTTGAGACTCAATTTATTCATTTTCCCAAGTGCATATATATTTCCATATTCAATAAATAAAATAACAACAACTCAGTACTGTAAACATATTGGTTGTATAATTGGACCAGGAAACAACACACACAACATTAATTGAATCACAAGATTTATTTACAAAGATTTTGAACATGAGCCAAACAATCCCTCTCTCAGTGAATTATCTAACTTTCCCCCTACATAATTTTTAGAAGTTACTTTCATTTTCTTACAATAAGATGAATTTTCCCCCCAAAACGGTGTCTCAACTTCTCTTGAAGGACAACATCAGATTTCAGAGGTTTCCCACAATTGAACAGAAGGAAATTCATCCCAACAACCCACTTCACTTTTGTAGCCTTTCTAGTAGGGCTGTGCGATTATGGCAAAAATCCTAATCACGATTATTTTGGTCAATAATTGATATCACGATTATTAAAAACAATTATCCATGTACTTTGAAAACATCCATTTATTGAAAAAAGAAATGTGAACAATATGTTTTTAACAGTTGATTACCCTGAACTTTAAGTATAATTCAACTGAAAAACCAATAATTTAAAAAATAATAATAATCGTTGTTTTCGTAATTGTTGCAAGCCAAAATCGTAATCGATTAATTGCACAGCCCTACTTTCTCGCCAACACCAAAATAAATGTAATTGTTTCCTTGTGTACCTTCAAATGAAAGTAGGTATAAAAGTGAACTACTGTAGAGAGCAGTTGTTGCCCCATAACAGTACTTAATTCTTTACATGTTGCCCTCCAGAGTAATTAAACTTGCAACCTCGTGCACTCAAAAGTACAACATGTCATCTCATTATTACTTTTGCATTTGGGACACTTTGAAATGGCTGCTGATGTGGGATTACTATGAATACAGTGGGGCAAAAAAGTATTTAGTCAGCCACCAATTGTGCACGTTCTCCCACTTAAGAAGATGAGAGAGGCCTGTAATTTTCATCCTAGGTACACTTCAACTAGGAGAGACAGAATGGGGGGAAAGAATCCAGGAAATCACATTGTAGGATTTGTAATGAATTAATTGGTAAATTCCTCGGTAAAATAAGTATTTGGTCACCTACAAACAAACAAGATTTCTGGCTCTCACAGACCTGTAACTTCTTCTTTAAGAGCCTCCTCTGTCCTCCACTTGGTAACTGTATTAATGGCACCTGTTTGAACTCGTTATCAGTATAAAAGATACCTGTCCACAACCTCAAACAGTCACACTCCAAACTCCACTATGGCCAAGACCAAAGAGCTGTCAAAGGACACCAGAAACAACATTGTAGACCTGCACCAGGCTGGGAAGACTGCATCTGCAATAGGTAAGCAGCTTGGTGTGAAGAAATCAACTGTGGGAGCAATTATTAGAAAATGGAAGACATACAAGACCACTGATAATCTCCCTCGATCTGGGGCTCCACGCAAGATCTCACCCCGTGGGGTCAAAATGATCACAAGAACGGTGAGCAAAAATTCCCAGAACCACACGGGGGGACCTGTCAATGACCTGCAGAGAGCTGGGACCAAAGTAACAAAGGCTACCATCAGTAACACACTACGCCACCAGGGACTCAAATCCTGCAGTGCCAGACGTGTCCCCCTGCTTAAGCCAGTACATGTCCAGGCCCGTCTGAAGTTTGCTAGAGAGCATTTAGATGATCCAGAAGAGGATTGGGAGAATGTCATATGGTCAGATGAAACCAAAATAGAACTTTTTGGTAAAAACTCAACTAGACGTGTTTGGAGGAGAAAGAATGCTGAGTTGCATCCAAAGAACACCATACCTACTGTGAAACATGGGGGTGGAAACATCATGCTTTGGGGCTGTTTTTCTGCAAAGGGACCAGGACGACTGATCTGAGTGACAACCTCCTTCCATCAGCAAGGGCATTGCAGATGAAACGTGGCTGGGTCTTTCAGCATGACAATGATCCCAAACACACCGCCCGGGCAACGAAGGAGTGGCTTCGTAAGAAGCATTTCAAGGTCCTGGAGTGGCCTAGCCAGTCTCCAGATCTCAACCCCATAGAAAATCTTTGGAGGGAGTTGAAAGTCCATGTTGCCCAGCGACAGCCCCAAAACATCACTGCTCTAGAGGAGATCTGCATGGAGGAATGGGCCAAAAATACCAGCAACAGTGTGTGAAAACCTTGTGAAGACTTACAGAAAACGTTTGACCTCTGTCATTGCCAACAAAGGGTATATAACAAAGTATTGAAATTAACTTTTGTTATTGACCAAATACTTATTTTCCACCATCATTTGCAAATAAATTCTTTAAAAATCAGACAATGTGATTTTCTGGATTTTTTTTCTCATTCTGTCTCTCATAGTTGAGGTATACCTAGGATGAAAATTACAGGCCTCTCTCATCTTTTTAAGTGGGAGAACTTGCACAATTGGTGGCTGACTAAATGCTTTTTTGCCCCACTGTATATGGAGAAATGTAAATTGACCGTTATTCCACTGCATTCCACCTTTACGATTGCATGTTGATATTCTTGAAGGCAAAAGCAGAATCTCTTCCTGTGTGTCTTTTATCTCTTGCCACTTGATGCAGTGTGCGACCCGATGCTGATGGTTTTGAATGATTATGATCACAGGGTGTCGTCCCGTCCAAGTCTCACCTGCAAGGCCAAACCCAGAGAGGCAGCAGTAGTCCAACGCTCATCATGGAGGTTGTGTCTGTGGGGGAAGAAGGGGAGGAAAGAGAGAGAGTAGTAAAGATGGCAGCTGTCTCGCCCTTATATTGTGGTAAACACAAGTCAAAATGATACATTAAAAGAGTACAGGATGTAAACAATAGTTATGACTCGGTTATCTTTTCAATGAAATGTTACCAGGGAAGAGACACAGAAGAAAGAAGAATGTTCCAGAAATAACGGGGGTGTCATTGGACGACACAGAGAAAGAAGTTCCTGCCAATCCTGGTGAATGAAGATTTTGAATATAATACACATCTTGAATATTGGTTTAAGAAGTACATATGAAGGAATTAGAAGGGTTGTTTTTTGTAACATGGCACTGCGATTTCAGCATCAATATAATAACGGTGTCTTTCCATTTTGTAATTATGGTTCATGGTGCTTTCCTTTGTCTCAAAGTAAAAAGAAGGGGCAGAAGAAAGGTTTCACAAACTCCTCCACTGAGTGCCGAGGACCCAGAGGCAGAGCCAGGAAGTGAGTGTACTTGATTTGTATGCCAAATGTTTGTTTATGCTTTAAATTAATCATTGTGCATGTTATTGTTTTGTTATATTAACTTGTTTTTTTTCTTGAAGTATCAAGGCGTACCCGAAGGAAGAGAAATTTCCCTACCTACGTGGAAACAGAAGAATTTACCTCCAAAGTTGCTGGTAAAACATGAACAAATACGTTTGGGTATTGTTTCATTGATTCCGATTTTACTCCGTGATTATGATTCCTTGCATAATATTACAAAAATCACTGGTTTAGAACAGAAAACAAGTCGGATTTGAGTCTTCTTGATACCCAACCAATTTGTTTGACAGTTTAGCATAAATATATGTTTTCGACTAAAAGCTTTTTTTTTGTTATGCTAGCAAAGCGACCTCACAGAAGGAGGAAATATACCAAACTATCTCCTGAAGAGGAAGGAAGAAACACTGTTGTTTCTGCTGGTAAGAGCAAATAAAATGGTTCACAATATTCTATAACAAACATGGTGGAGCAGCTGCAGCTAATCCTGGAGAAACCATTATCATTGAGGAAGGATGTCTGTGTTCTTAATTTCTTTGTTACCATGTTACCCAAATGTTAGTGTAGGATATAAGTACTTCTGCAAAGCTGCCTGTAGTTAAATAAACCTGGTGCAGTGATTTAGTGCAATGGATATACTGCTGTGTAAACTATTATTTTGATATGCAGATTTCCAATGCAATGCAAGAAACATGGTTAGTTTGTGATTGAATGTTGGTATGTCAACAATCTCATTTTGTAGGCATTAAATCAACAGACAAACTTTTTTATTTCACTGTTTTTTTTCCATTTATAGGAAAGAAGTGCCCCGGCAGAAAGATGGTTCGTGTTCCCATAGAAATCCCTCCTGAGCTTCTGAAGAAGCCCAAAGAGAAGATGGAGTACCACTGCTCAGTGTGCAGCAAAGAGTTCCCTCATGCCTACAAACTGGAGAGGCACGAGCTGATCCACACCGGAGAGAAACCGTACTGCTGCTCCATCTGTGGGCGGGGCTTCAACCAGAAGGGAAACCTCAAAACGCACCACAAGGTCCACTTAGGTGGGAGCTGAAACCACTGAATCATATCTAATCATTTTAAATATTCTCATAGACTATTTGCAATTCTATTTCTCCCAATGAATACATGTAATGTAAATATTAACAGTTCTCTTTACTTTTTAAGTATCAGGGTGTCCGCGGGGTCTTAAAAAGTATTAAAAGTTGATAAATCAATTTAGCGAAAATGAAGGCTATTTAAAAGTATTAAACAGCATTTTCCAAGGTATTACATTTTGTAGCTTGTTTTCAATAAGCATATAAATTGTCCAAAGAGGTTGTATTCTACAGTGTGCCTGAATGTAATCATTGCGTAGGTGTGTAGTGTGATTCTGTGTAGTTTATTTATGGCATCCCGTTGGATTGGACGTCATCTGAACAGGACATCGCACGCTCACTGCTTGATAGCGCGCGAAGGTCCGTTTATGCCGGTTGTTAAACAACATCGTTATGGGGAAATGCAAGTTTGCGTCCAAATGGTTGGAAGATAAGGAGGAAGGACAATCAATACTGTATATAGTCAATGTGAGGTAAAGTGTGTCGCCAATGTAACCGGTTAGAACTCAAAGTGGCGATGAGGTCTTAAAATGTATGGAAAGGGTCTTAAAAAAGGTCTTGTAATGTATTACATTTGACTTCAGGATTCCTGCATATACCCTGAGTAAGTATTCTCAAAGATACCAAACAAACGATCTTGAAATTGGCATTTTGTTAAGATAATCTGAATTGTTTTTTATTTAATTCCTACATTTATTAAAATACATAACTTCAGTCAAGCAGGCTTAAGTCAAACCTCATGTTTTCAGCAGATTCAGTAGCTTTTTTCTATTGCACATTGTACACAGAGCAGTGCAGGAAAACCAGCATGAATGTCTTCCAATTTGCCTTAAAATGACCTGTGACGGAAAGTAATGCAGTAAGTCCTAAAGCAATACTAAAAAAATGTGTAGTTGAAGAGTAAAAAATGATTTTTCTCTACTTTTGTCTCTGTGAAGGTCTTAAGGGCTCTTCTGATCTTGACGAGGAGGCGAATCCGATAGCATCTGAACTCTCTGAATACTTAAAGTCTCTGCCGGGCGAGTCCAGGATCAGATCGTCGCTGCGCTGCCTGGACTGTGGAACAGAGTGTGAGAGTCATTCAGCTTTAAAAGCACATCACGTTACTTCGCACACAGAAACAGCCGGGGAACCAGACGCAGTCGACCACAGCCCGTCGCCACTTCTCTTCTGCCGCCGCTGTGGCGTTCAGTTCAGTGAGAAAGAAAAGCTGGAAGAGCATATGAAAACACACATCAAGGCCAAGCCCTACTCCTGTCCCGACTGCGGAAAGAAGTTCATCAACGAGAGCTACATCCAAATTCACCAACGCATCCACACTGGGGAGAAACCGTTCCTCTGCTCCGACTGCGGCAGAGGTTTCCACACCGCTTCCTCTCTCAAGCTTCACGAGATGCAGCACTCTGGAGAGAGGCCGTACGCATGCTCCATCTGCGGGAAGACGTTTCGGATAAACTCGTACTTAACGGCACATTACCAGACCCACATTAGAGACAGGCCGTTCATTTGCAGTGTCTGCGGGAAAGGCTACTCCAGAGCGGAGGAACTGAAGGTGCACCACCGGCTGCACACCGGGGAGAGACCCTACGAGTGTGGAGAGTGTGGGAAGAGCTTCATTTACCGCCAGGGTCTGCGGCAGCACCAGCGCACGCATGCTGGGAAGCGCATTGGACCAACCAGGCAGCTGGGCAGACCCAAACAACTGGCCAGCATGGACATCTAACAGTTGATCTATTGATGTTAGCTGTTTGAAGATATTACAGTTAATCAAGCACTTATTTCCCGTTCTTCTTCCTTCCATTCCTCCACTCCTTCCACTCTTAAACAGCAGAGACAACAGAGTGGTGCCGGGATGACGTATTTACCCGGAAGTAAGCTGCGCATGGGTTCCCTCGACAAAAAAGCAATCGGATTTCTCCATAGGATTTTGGGAAATAGCTCAAAATAGGGTCTGTGGAAAACGAACCTGTTTGATAAATGCACGTTTTGTTCAGCCGGATAATCTCCACATTTCTATCCTACTTTTATAATTTTCTAATCATAAATCTAATCGCCAGAAGCAAAATGCTAACGTTATGCTATAAACGAACTACAGCCGAGTACAGCCGAGTACAGCAGCGCACGACTTCAACGTCACGTCAACTTAAGATCCATATTCAAAAACCGATTCAAAATTGTACAAGTTGAATCGTTTGTTTTAACAGTTAGCAGGAGGCAGGTACTTGCTTTCAAGCAGAACATGGGGAAAAACAAACTTAACAGGAGTGTTTACGTTTTCGGCGTAATGACGTACAAAGTCCTCGACAACTTCTGTAGTCCTATTCAGCCACTTGTTAACAACCATCGTTTTTCAGACACGTAAACTCTTCAAGAATCACCAGTGGGGTCACTGCTGATGGGTTTAATGTCGTAGAACAAAACATGATCCCTCTCTTAAATGTGTGTCAACCACAGACCTTATTTCCAGCTATTTTCCAAAATCCTATGGAGAAATCCCATTGGCTCTGAGACGAGGGAACCGGTAGTGGTAAAATGCTAACTCACTTCCGGGTTTTAGGACTCGTCACTGCACCACTCTATTACTGTGTTGGAAGATATTCGCTACAGAGTCTGTGTGGGTTGCCAAGAATATTTTTAAAGATGTATTGTGTTGTCTTTCTCGTATCATGTTTTGTACCCATGCTCTTATGTTTACTCTTCTCTTGTAGCCCATCTGTGCAATTTGAGTGCCTTTGTATCCTGCATGCCAAATACTAATACTTAATGTTAAAAGAATTATGCACAATATCCTTGTTATTTTAAGAACCATGTCAAATGAATACAGATTTTTTTCAGAAACCTGTCTGGACTGTTTTTTCAACTTTTCAATAACATATCCCCACATTATAAAACTTATAGTTCAAGACAGATTCTCAAACAAATCATTACAAGCATGCATAACTTACTGGTTCGCTTTATCCGACCATTTCTTAGTAACTTTTGAAGTACTGTTACTAGACTACAAAGCATTAGTCAAAAGCTCCTGCAGCAGAAACCTATCTGTTAGTGCTATAGCCAAATTTAAGGAAGAGATTCCACCAATACTTAACTCGATAGCATGTCTGCATGTAAGGGAGGAAACTTATACAAAAGTACACCACCCCAAATTGATCATGTTGTTGATAGTGGTACAGATGCGCTGCGAATAAAATTAGACTCTGTTGCTCCTTTGAAAAAGAAGAAAATAAAACAACATAGATTAGCTCCATGGCATAATGCCGAAACCCGCAAAAATAAAGCAAAAGTCGAGACAACTTGAAAGGATATGGCGTTCCACTAAACTTGAAGAATCTCGTTTAATTTGGCATATTACTGTCAATGAATATAAGAAAGCACTGCGTAAAGCGAGAGCAGCCTACTACTCTTCATTAATAGATGAGAATAAGAATAATGCAAGATTTCTTTTCAGCACTGTCGCCAGGCTGACAGAAAGCCACAGCTCGATTGAGCCTTCTATTCCCATAGCACTCAGTAGTAATGATTTTATGTGCTTTTTTAATGATAAAATTGTTACTCTTAGAAACAAAATTAATGACCTCTTGCCTTTGACCAGTATAGTGTTATCAACAGCTCCCGGAAACGTAAGCTCTAATATTACACTAGATAGTAAACTAGAATGCTTTTCAGCCATAAACCTTGAACAATTAAATTCAATGATTCTCTGTTCTAAACCATCAAGGTGTATCTTAGACCCGATTCCAACTAAGCTGTTGAAGGAAGTTTTTACATTAATTAGCACTTCTTTATTAAATATTATGAATATATCTTTATTATCAGGCTATGTTCCACAATCATTCAAAGTAGCAGTGATAAAACCGCTTATTAAAAAGCATAACCTCGATCCAGAGGTTTTAGCCAACTATAGACCTATTTCTAATCTTCCGTTCCTCTAAAAAATTCTTGAGAAAGCAGTCGCAAAACAGTTGTGTGATTACTTAAAAAACAATGATTTATTTGAAGATTTTCAGTCTGGCTTTAGAACACATCATAGCACAGAGACAGCTCTGGTTAAAGTCACAAATGACATTCTAATAGCCTCTGACAAGGGACGTGTCTCTATTCTTGTTTTGCTCGATCTCAGTGCTGCATTTGATACTATCAACCATGATATCCTATTGCAAAGACTAGAGCACTTAGTTGGCATACAGGGAACTGCTTTAGACTGGTTTAGGTCCTATCTATCTGAACGCTCTCAGTTTGTACGTGTCAATGATGAATCTTCCACGCAAACCAAAGTTAGCCATGGAGTGCCACAGGGCTCAGTGCTCGGACCTATTTTGTTCACATTATATATGCTTCCCTTAGGCAATATTATAAGGAATCATTCTGTACATTTTCATTGTTATGCGGATGATACTCAACTATATTTATCAATCAAGCCTGATGAAATTAATCATCTAAATAAAATTCAAGACTGCCTTAAGGACTTAAAAACGTGGATGACCTTACACTTTTTGATGTTAAACACGACCAAAACTGAAGTTATTGTACTTGGCCCGAAGAATCTACGAAACAAATTATCTAAAGATATACTAACTATGGATGGCATTAATTTGGCCTCCAGTGAGACTGTAAGGAATCTTGGTGTTATATTTGATCAGGATTTATCCTTTAACGCCCACATAAAATCAATTTCAAGGACCGCCTACTTCCATCTACGTAACATTGCAAAAATCAGGCATATCTTGCCTCAAAACGAGGCAGAGAAACTAGTCCATGCATTTGTTACTTCAAGGCTGGATTATTGTAACTCCTTATTATCAGGCTGTACCAAGAAGTCAGTTAAGTCGCTTCAGCTTATTCAAAATGCTGCAGCTCGTGTACTAACCAGAGTTAGGAAAAGGGACCACATTACTCCTGTTCTGGCTGCCTTACACTGGCTCCCTATAGAACACAGGATAGAATTTAAAATTCTTCTTCTCGCCTACAAAGCCCTTAATGGGCAGGCGCCATCTTACCTTAAATAACTCATTATACCCTACTGTCCTACTAGGGCATTACGTTCCAAGAATGCAGGGTTGTTGGTTGTTCCTAGAGTCTCTAAAAGTACAATGGGAGCCAGAGCCTTTTCTTATCAAGCTCCACATTTGTGGAATCAGCTTCCAGTTTGTGTTCGGGCGGCAGACACCCTATCCGTTTTTAAGAGTGCGCTTAAGACCTTCCTTTTTGATAAAGCTTATAGTTAGGGCTGATTAGATTCAGCCCCTAGTTTTGCTGATATAGGCTTAGTTTGTCAGAGGACATCTTACTTCTTCCTTCTCTCTGTCTATACCTGTGTACTCTCATGTCCCGATTAACCCAGCTTCCCCAAATTTCTTTCTTTTTGGTGTCTATATACGCTGGGATCCGGAGTCATGCATGATCCTGTTGCTGCGGTCCTGTGTCCTGGATCATAAGTCCTGGATGGATATCCTTGTGGATTCATCTTCTTATTATACACACATGCATTTCCAAACATTTGGTCTTCCTATGTTGCAAATGTATTATCTTTTCAATTTACACACGGCATCTATTGCACGTCTGTCCGTTCTGGGAGAGGGATCCCTCCTCTGTTGCTCTCCCTGAGGTTTCTCCCATTTTTCCCTTTAAACTGTGGGTTTTCTCCGGAAGTTTTTCCTTGTACGATGTGAGGGTCTAAGGACAGAGGGTGTCTTATTGTCATACTGATATTCTGTACAAACTGTGAAGTCCACTGAGACAAATGTAACATTTGTGATATTGGGCTATATAAATAAACATTGATTGATTGATTGATAAAGTTATAAATCATTCCAAATCTTGCTACTATAAAACCCTGTCGTTTTAAAAAGGTTTCTTTGGCTATTTTAATTTTTGCCTAATATGTTTTCAGTATATATATTTGAAACTTGAGTCCTTGCGTTTATGGTTCCGTAGATGAATGTGAGAAAGCAAAAACACTGGTTTTGATTCAGAATCATCACTGGATAATGCTCCAGGAGGCTTCTGTTTACTTTTTTACGGTCACGCTTTTGGACAATAGAGTGGCGAAGTCCCGCCCATCTACTTCAGACCCATAGGACCTTATTTCGGAAAAATTATGTATTGAAGTCAATGGAGAGAGAAAGATTATCTTTCGATGCCGTTTGAATTGTGCCACAAATTACACACATGATGTTTGTCAATCTTAAAAAATTATTTCCATGTCAAAAAAATCACAGTTTGTTGTAAAACTGTTGAAATATAAGACTATGAAAAATACGCAACTAGAAAGACTACAAATCCCAGAATCCCGGTCCCGCATGCTGGCTCTTACGGAACCGACTAACTCCCCTTTTGTGTATGTACAGCTCTCAACATGCCCAGAGTAGTGATTTTCACCTCTTTTAATACTTTTCGCCTCATTCTAAAAGAAAGAAGTGAAATGTTCCAACGTGACGGCCGTCTTGGTGTGTGGTGCGAAACGGGAGATGTAGTTCATTGAGCGGTTTCACACAAAAAAAGTGTTACTTCACAGTTTTACGTTAAAATTATCTTTTAAATTGACAAACACCATATGTGTAATTCGTGGCACAATTCAAACGGGATCGAAAGATAATCTTTCTCTCTCCATTGGCTTCAATACATACTTTTTTCGAAATAAGGTCCCATGGAGATCCCCCGGAAAGGGAGGGACTTCGCCACGATGGGCTACACTCAAAACTACTTCAGCACCACGGACAGCACCTTAGATTTATCAATACTCGGCATGAGCTGCGAGCAGGACAGGCTACGGCAGGGGTGCCCAACCTTTTTTGAACCGAGAGCTACTTTTAAAGTTGCCAGTCTGCCGAGATCTACCAGTCCAGATAGAGAGGCGTAGCCATTACTGACAGCCTACTACCAGGTAAATACACACTTCTACTTGTATAAAACTGACCTTTGTACGATTAATACTTCATAAAATACTGCAGATCCTTTATCTTACCTCTTTCTAATCTACACACATGCAAGTATTTAACTGAAGTTACACAACAGTGTTGTTGATACAGAGTTGGAGTGTATTCACACGTCACTACAGTGGGTAATGTTTTCAAGAAACATTGAACAGTGCTGCCACATATGACACAGGAAAAAAAGAAAAGACACTGAACCCTTTCTTTGCCATTATATAAAAATAGTGTTGCTACAAAAGTATAAATTAGGCTTACTAATAAGACAACTCAGATCTGAAGCTACACAGGAATCTGCTGCCAAAGTGCAATAAAAAAGACTAAATTAATAGAATCAAACCCTTTTTTTGTTGCATTTTAGTAGATTATAAAAAGAAATGCCTTTAAAATAGGATGCAATCAACACTAGTTTCTTAACCTGAATTGATAATAGACTATAATCAATTTAAGTTTGCATTCTTATACCATTTTGTACAATAATTATAATGAATAAGTTCAAACAAACTAAAACGTACAGCTGATTAATAACGGTATCTAACTTGAGTTTTTATTATATCAAAAACCTGTTGAAATTCTACTGTTATTTTTACTGTCCCCAAAAAGCGCGTCGGCAGCCACCAGGAAAGCTTCTTTCACAACTTCGCCGTCTTTGAAAGACTTCATGACACGTTAAGATGCTATGGTAGCAGCCTTGCTCTTGTTGTTGGGCCTGGTGGAAATGGACTGCTGTGCATTTAGCTGTGCTCTCAGGCCCCTCCCCTTTTGGGAGCGTAGGGCAGAATTAGGAGGGAATTCCGTCTCGTAGCGTTTGTGCACTGTTTTGAAATGCCGCTCCTAAATTACCATTCTTCGATAAAGCCACACTCGCATTGCAGATGAGACAGATGGACTTTGAATTGGAATAGATACAGAAATAATCATCCTCCCACTCGGAGTGAAAATTATATATTTTGGGCTTTTTTGCTTCTGCCATAATTGCGGTCTTGTGTGTGTGCGGACTGTCACTCCTGTTGTTGAGTGTTGACACCATGGTTGACACGGACAATGTCAGCGAAATAGTGCCCACTGCCCTGCCCACCAGCCACGCCCCGACACATGGGGTCACGCCGGCCAATCACAAAGCTTTGATGCGTTCATGTGCATTATTCTGGCACAGGAAAATTATGTTATAGGACATTAACGATAAAACAGAATATTGTTGTTCTATTTTTAGACACATCTCGCGATCGACTGGGAATCTCCCCGCGATCGACCGGTCACAATAGTCTTAGACAGGGGCGGATCTAGACACATATTCATGGGGTGGCAAGAGCGTGGCAGGAGAATTTCAGGGGTGGCGTTCCCTGGCAGAAGTATATGCTGATTTAATCGCAGTCATATCAATCAATGTTAACTTGGAAAGCCACAATATTGAAATTTTAACTCAATAACAATAGGTGACATTATTGTGGCACATCAGTAAAGCCTTACATATGTGGCAGACATCATTTAATGAATTTTAACTGAACAATAACTGAATGAGTTTGTTTCACTCTTAGACCAGCAGGGGAACCACATCTATGCAGACTGCTGCAATAAGTACATTAATTAACTGTCTCATCGAAGTTTGTCTGAATGAATATGATACTATTAACAATCATATTATTCCTATCAGCTGTCAATCACTGTTATGATTCACATATTCAGTGTTATTATTAAATAAACTATATTTTTGGGAGGAGATAATGATGAATGTTCCTCAAGATGCTTGCTCACCCTCCTTCAAATTTGAAAGACAAGTAATTACTATCATAAATCAAAAGAATCAAAAGAACAATTCAGCGCCCCACAACTTCATTGCAAACAGTTACAACCTTGACTTTACATCAGAAAGAACAAACATTAAAGAAGTGACTAACTGCATCAGTTAGGGTTAAAAAACGTGTATTCAGCTAAAACATAAACATCGCTGCAGTTATTATCCAGTGGAAAGCCCTTACCTACTGGCCTAGTTAAATCAAAGTGGTTACTTTCTTTTGTCTTGGCAGTGAAGTTTTACACACTGTCTTATTTGACTTTCTCAGGACTTGAAACCGTTTTTTGGGGGCAGACCCCAACAAAGAAGAAAAATATATTTACACACGTAAGGTCATCCTCTTAACAGTTTATTATTCTCATCGACTCATCCGTGAGCAGAGCATCAAGTTGGCATGCCTATTACAGCTGAATGTGGCGATTACCATCTTGTTCAGCAAAACGCCTCACAAACTATTTAAAGCTATGGTGCGTTTTGATTCAATGCTGAGTACAGCCAAACTTGACAGGCTCTTCTCTGTCATTGTAGACCGCAAACAGTGGCGGCTCGAGAGTATTTGTGTTGGGTAATCTCTGGTAGGGCTAACCCATGCAGTGGTGGGGCTCAAGTCAGTATTTGCAATGTAATTACATACATGCCCCCCTTGACAGTGAAACGCCACGCGTGAGGTTTAGATTATTTCCCTGTCTCAATCCAAATGGAACTGTATGAAATATAATGGCACATTTGTCTTGTAGTAAATAAAAAGGGCGACCTGGAGCCAATCCTGCAATTTCCCCACAGGTGAAAGAGTTGACATGCTGAAAACCCAACCCCTGCAGGGGGGTCTGGGGGGATTCTCCCCCAGGAGATCTTTTGAAATACTAACATAAAATACACATTCTGGTACTCTCTTGAGAAGAAAAATAAATAAATCTATTACTACACGACATATTTTAAAAAATGAATGTTATTTTAGTTTGTTGTTACTTTGTTCTGAGAGCTGAACCTGCTGCTCCTCACAGAGAGAAGAGGGAAGAGGCTGTGTGAATGACTTTACATTGTGGATAAGGGTGGATAGCCCCCATTGTTCTGTGTGTCAAAATGAAAGACAGCCCACACACCTATCAATCATCAAACCGTGGGGTCTTATTTCATTACGTGTTGATTTCTATCAACACGTAATGTTGTATCAATGTATATAGAGATGTACTACAGCAAAAGTATTCTCCGTCGGGACTTCCTGCAACAACACCATGCCGTTATCTTGATTCTGATTGGCCAGAAGACATTATCAAAGATGTTCTATTGAGAAGACGATCACTACTGAAGAGTTTATCGCCGGCCACTAGAGGGCAGCGTCACTGCTGTCGCTGTCCGGATATGCCGTGCTCTGACCCGGTAGTGCCGAGCGGACATTTTAGTTCAAACATTGGTCATTCATGTAAGATTTGTTTCCACTATTGTTTGGTGTATCTATACTCTGTGTTGTTGAATATATGTGTATTGGTCATGACATGCATGGATGTAGTACTTTGTCAGCTTATCTTGCTGCATTGCTCTGTTTCAGGGTGTCGTCATCTTTGTCATTAAATTACCGAAACTGACATTGAGGAGTGTGTTTCTTCATGACGACACCATGGTCGTTGTTGGATGCCCTGTCCCCGGCTGCGAGTTCGAATCCGAAGACTTGTCTGAAGCACTCGTCATTGCTATATTGACGATTCATGGATTTAGCCACCAGCACGCAGCGCCTGTCATGGCCGCGCCAGCCCAGGCCCCAGCCCCTCACGGCCCGAGACTCGATCGGCCCAAAGTTGATGTGGGCGTGTCGATGGAGGAATGGAACGTGTTCATCCGCCGTTGGAACGTATTCCGTGCCGGCTCAGGCATAGGGGATGCCCAGGCCCCCTTCCAGCTGTTTCAGTGCGCTGGGCCTGTACTTGGAGACAACCTGTTGAAAGCCGTCCCCGACGCCGCTTCCGGACCCTTGCCAGACCTAATCACCGTCATGCGTTCCCTAGCTGTCATCCCAGTCGCTACATGCGTCTTGCGCACCGAGCTACTTCAGTTACGCCAGGAACGCGATGAGACATTCCGCGCATTCGCTGCCAGAGTGCGGGGTAAAGCAGAGACATGCGCATATAATGCGGTATGCGAGTGTGGTAAGGACGTGGACTATACCGACCACATTATCCGTGATGTTCTGCTCAATGGCATTTATGACTCGGACATACGCCGCAAGACGCTGGGGACACCTGACGTCCTGGTCAAGCCAGTTAACGACGTAATTGCACTCGTCGAGAACAGAGAGATGGCCCGTAACACTCTTCCGTCGTCCTCCCTATCAGCCATGTCGTCATTCCAGCGCCTGAAGACGACTTCACAGACGAGCCCCGCCCCGAGCCCTGCGGACGGGGCTAAATGTGCCTCGTGCCCTGAATGTAAGAGCGTCTTTAACGTCTTCACGGAGGGGCCTCGCAGGTGGAATCCTAAGCCTCACCAGGTGCGCATCGGCTGCTACAGGGCCCGCCGACGACAGAGGCGTCAACAGCCGTCATCCGACAGTCAACAGGCCGCCATGGGGTCGGAGCCGGTCTCCCAGGTCTCGTCGGTGCAAGCTGGAGCCCACCGTGGCCGACGTCACGGGAGCCATCGCCGACGCCGCGCCCCTACGTCGCACGGCTGTGTCAACAGGCATGCACCTATCAGACTCGAGCACCACATCTTCTCCAAGGGTGAATGGAGACGAGCCAGGCTGAGAGACCACCCCCGAGCATTTATCACCATCTCGATGGACATGCCAGTCGGGCTGAGGAATGGCACCAGCAACCGGGGCTCAGCCGACGGAGCTCGGATATCCGCCGTCGCGGACACTGGCGTGCAGTCGGACCTTTGGTCTCTGGAGGAGTTCCTGGTCTGCGGTTTCTCGCGGGATGACCTGCGACCCGTCAGCCTCAGCCTGTCGGCCGCAAACCGCTCCCCTATAACCATCGAGGGAGCGTTCTTCGCTTGGCTCTCGACGACCTGCAGCGGGGGGCGTGTTACATCCTGCCGTTCCATGGTATATGTGAGCAGCTCTGTCCGGGCCATGTACCTCTCCTACGAGTCGTTGCTCAACCTCGGCCTCTTACCCGTGAACTTCCGATCGGACGACGTTGCAGGGGGGCCCAAGGACAGGCGTAGCCCTGACACGGCTGACACGCCAGACCAGCCCTTGTCCGTCAATGCGACGAGGTCAGCCAACGGCGGCTGCATGGGGCCAGGTGACCCCAGGGACGCCCAGTGCTCATGTCCTCAGCGCACGGTCCCCCCGGCGCGCCCCGCATCACTGCCGTTCCCTTGTACGCCAGAGAACAACAACCGGATGAAAGGTTGGCTACTCGGGAGATATGCCTCGTCGACATTCAATACTTGCCCCCATCGGGCACTACCATGCATGGAGGGGCCACATATCGAGATGCACGTGGACCCCGCTGCTACGCCTAGGGCATGTCACACCGCGGCTACAGTGCCTCTACACTGGTAGCGGAGGGTCCACGATGACCTCCTGCAGGACGAAGCCCTTGGGGTCATTGAACGCGTGCCATACGGCGAGCCAGTGGCGTGGTGCCATCATATGGTAGTCACTCGGAAGCACGACGGTTCCCCCCGCAGGACCGTGGACCTCTCCCCCTTCAATAAGTTCTGCCAACGTGAGACCTTCGCCACTGAGTCCCCGTTCCACCTTGCGCGCCGCGTCCCGAAGGGCACCTGGAAGACCGTCACGGACGCCTGGAACGGCTACCACAGTGTCCCCCTGCGTGAGTCAGATCGCCACCTCACTACCTTCATCACACCCTTCGGCCGTTGGCGCTACACCAGGGCACCACAGGGTTTCCTGTCATCAGGGGATGGCGACAACCGTCGGTTTGACGCCATCCTCTCGGACTATGAACGCAAGGAACGTTGTGTGGATTACACCATCCACTATGACACCGACCTGGAGCAACACTGGTGGAGGACCATCGACTTCCTGACGCGTGTCGGCCGGTCGGGCATCGTGTTGAACCCGGACAAGCTTCAGTTCGCGGAGAGGTGCGTCAATTTCGCTGACTTCAGGGTGTCGGAATCTACCATCGAACCGCTCCCGAAATACTTGGATGCCATCCGGGACTTCCCCACCCCAGGCTCCACGACGGACATCAGGAGTTGGTTTGGCCTTGTCAACCAGGTGGCTAACTACGCCCAGTTGCGTGACACGATGGCTCCATTTAAGCCGTTCCTCAGCCCACGCTGTGTGTTCCTATGGTCCCCCGTTCTGGAGGAGGCCTTCCAGGCGTCCAAGCAAGCCATAATGGAGGCCATCCGCGAGGGCGTGGAGATCTACGACATGCAGAAGCGTACCTGCCTCCGACCTGACTGGTCCATGCGTGGCATTGGCTACTTCCTGCTCCAGCAACATTGTCACTGTGCCTCGGGCATACCGGACTGCTGTCCAGGTGGATGGAGGATCACCCTCGCGGGTTCGCGTTTCCTGTCCCCTGCGGAGCAGTGCTATGCGGCCGTCGAGGGAGAGGCCCTAGCTGTGGCCTGGGGTTTGGAACAGACGCGGTACTTCACGCAGGGGTCAGACAACCTCGTCGTGGTTACCAACCATAAGCCGTTGGTGAAGATCTTTGGCGACCGTACGCTGGATGAGCAGCGCACCCTCCCATGGCGCTTTGACATTGTGCATCTGCCTGGCAAGAGCAACTATGCCGCTGATGCCACGTCGAGGCATCCTTCCCCCTCAGGCTCAGCGAACGGCCTCTCATTGGGGCTGCCGAGCGTGCCTGACGCCGTGGAGTCAGCACTCATGGCCTCCATCCGCGACGACCCACGGGAGCTCGGAGCCGTCTCTTGGCCCCTCCTCGCACGGGAGACAGCGGCTGACGGATGCCTCGGCCACCTCCTCCAACTCATCGAGCAGGAGGGTGGGATTGACGTAAATGACCATGCCCTGGCGAGTCTGTCATCGGTCTGTGAGTCCGTCTACGCATAGGACGGCGTCCTGCTCTATCGGGACCGCGTCGTGATCCCTCCGTGGGAGAGTCCTTCGGCATCTCCATGCCGCTCACCAGGGGACCTCAGCGATGGGGCAGCATGCCCGAGCCATAGTTTACTGGCCCGGGACATTCAGGCCACCAGGGATAGGTGTGCAGACTGCAACCGCAATGCTCCGTCACAGGCGGCTACACCCCCCCGGCCGTCCTCACCCCCGTCCACGCCATTCGAGGCGGTGTTTGCTGACTTATTCGACTATGGGGGCCGCCACTACCTAGTTATCGGGGACCGGCTCTCGGGCTGGGGAGAGGTCCTGAGCTCTACGGCGGGTACTGCCCTGGCGGGCTCAGCTGGCCTGGTCCAACACCTCCGTTCGTTCTTCGCCACCTTCGACGTACCGGAGGAGCTCTCGAGCCCGAGCCCCCACAAATGGGACAGGTTAGGGATCGTGGTGGAGTCGCCGGGCCACGACCAGTATCGGATCAGGGTTGACGGTTCGGGACGTCTGACACTGCGCAACCGGCGGTTCCTCCGTGCCTACACGCCGGCCACACCCTGCGCCCGTGAGCAGTCGGCTGCGCCGTTGCCGCCGCCCGCTTCCCTGGGCCATCAGCCTCCACCTATCCACCCGGGCTGGGCGACGCCCCAGGGGATTGCTCAGCGGCCGGATGTTGGACCCCGCGACTCGGCTATGGGCGCTTCCCCACCGCCGCCTGCTGGTGAGGCGTCCTCTGACCTCACCGTTCCTACGGGTGCCTTCCTGGGCGCACCGCTCCCGGTGCCGCAGTCGCCGCCGACGCTGACCCAGCCTACTCGGCCAGGCCGCGTGAGGAGGCCGCCTGCATGTTACGAGCCCGAGTCCAGCAGCTGGATTTAGACCGTTAATCTATTCCGGCCCATAGTTTTCCGGTCTGGGGGGGGATGAAGACTTTATCGCCGGCCACTAGAGGGCAGCGTCACTGCTGTTGCTGTCCGGATATGCCGTGCTCTGACCCGGTAGTGCCGAGCGGCCATTTTAGTTCAAACATTGGTCATTCACTCCGCCTCGAGTTGAGACGTTCATCCACTCATTCATGTAAGATTGTTTCCACTAGGGCTGCACGGTATTGAAAAAAACTGACATCGCGGTTTTCCCCCCCCCTGCGGTATATATTGCGTTTTTTTTAACCTGTTAAACCCCAAAGTCCCGGCGGGTACTTTACTTTTTTTTTTTCACGACAGTGTCTCAGGGGATCGTAATATGTAAGAACCTATTCATGTGTTATACCAGATTAACGGAAATAATCTCAGCTAATTGACGATACAAACCATTTTATACCAAAACAAAACACAAGTCTCATAAGAAGCATCTAAATGACCCCTGAGCGAAAAATGCTAACGCACTTTGGCACAGAACTCAAGATAAAAGTACCCTTATTATTACTTATCGTAGCTGCACTTACAAGATATCCGATTAAAGCTGAGGTTCCACAGATTATTTAGGTATATAGTATCATCACTGAGTGATCTGAACTCGGACAGGGGAAGCAGACATCACAACACGTACCTTTACGTAGCTGTCTCACCGTAGATGTCTCACCATAGCTGTCAATCTGATCAAAAGACGTGTTCAATGGCATTAAAACGAGAAAAAACGCGGCTGAATCGGTTAATCCATAGGTTTTTAACGTCTCTGTATAAACAAATGATTTAATTTATAATCCATAATTCCATTTTTATGTAAATATCATAGAGCAAAAGTTAGCTGCTAATGGTAGCCACCAGAGTGGCTGCTGCTTCCGGTCTTGGCAATGCGGAAGTCTCTCACACACACATTACCAAATAAGGACTGTGTGATTTCCCCTCGATTCCATTGGCTCTGACGGTCAGAAAGAGATGTCACATGTCAAAATCCAGCAAGGTGGGCCAGAGATATGGAAAATCCACCCAAATGGCCCCAAAAGAGGGTTTTTGTTGGTGCTAAATCCGTCTAAAAAGGTCAAATATCAGGGGAAGTTCTACACACACCAACACATGAACAAATAAGGAGTGAGAGTGACGACGCGTAGCCAAAACCGGAAGCTGCATACCACCAAGGTGGCTACCATTAGCAGCTAACTTTTGTGCTCCGATTTTTACATACAAATGGAATTATGGATTATAAACAATTGCTTCAAAGCCACAGATACATTATCAACCTATGGATCAACCGATTCAGTCGCGTTTTTTCTTTCTCGTTTTAATGCCATTGAATACGTCTTTTGATCAGATTGACAGCTACGGTGAGACGATCTCCAGTAAAAGCTCCGTAAAAGATACGTGTTGTGATGTCTGTGTTTGCTTCCCCTGTCACGAGATCGGATCGCTTAGATACTATACTTAAATAATCTGTGGAGTCTCAGTTTTAATCGGATATATATTGTATGTGCAGTTTCGATAAGTAATAAGGGTATCTTTATTTTGAATTCTGTGCTAAAGTGCGTTAGCATTTTAAAAAAATGAATAAAACCGCACGTCCCTGCGGTGTGAATACCGCGCATGCGCATACCGCGGTTATCGCCATGACACGGTATATCGTTCAGCCCTAGTTTCCACTATTGTTTGGTGTGGCTATACTCTGTGTCGTTGAATATATGTGTACTGGTCATGACATGCATGGATGTAGTAGCCTACTTTGTCAGCTTATCTTGCTGCATTGCTCTGTTTCAGGGTGTCGTCATCTTTGTCATTAAATTACCGAAACTGACATTGAGGAGTGTGTTTCTTCAACTACGTGACAAAAGTTTTCAAAACCGTTTCTGGTCTTTGGTATTTCCAGACAAGTGGCTACTGAAATCAATCGTACTACCTGCCGTCTGTGCAATTTACTCCGCGCGAGTTGGCGGACTTTATTTGGCTTACTTTAACATCATTTTTCATGGTGGGGCTAAGGTGGGGCTAAGCCATTTCCACGCTCGCGCCAGGGCCGGGGGAGGGGTTACAAGGCTCGCGTCTTGTGCTGCATTCACTTGCACTCGGACATTAGAGATTTTCTCTCATAAATGTCCGATGAGCCACAACTTTTCTTTCAAAACAAAGCTGACAAATGGGGTGGCAGCTGGGGTGGCAAGGCCTTTTTCTGAGGTGGCAGCTGCCACTCCGTGCCACCCCGTAGAACCGCCACTGGTCTTAGAGAAGTGCATCAATAAAAGTGTATTACTGTGTGAAGTATTTTCCTTTCAAGTGACTGAACTGAAAAACCTTCAGCGGGAAGCCTCTACCATTAATTTAAACTTCCGTCTTGTTTTCTCCTATTTTTGACCCAAGGTTTAAGTTGCCAGTGAACCTTTTCCCCACCAAAGCATTGGCAATGAAGCGGACCACAATGGAATATGTTAAACAATACTATATGAAAAGACAAAACTTAATTTTTGTACTATTTTCTCACTGATTAGTATAAGGCAGTGATGCATAACATCCTCAGAAAAGCTCTGACTTGAAAATGTCATGCAAGTAAAATGCAGTTATGGGGCCCTTGGCGCCCCCATCAACCCATCGGTGGCACCACAAATTGAAAAAAAATAAAAAAATAAACCTGGGTTATGTGGTTTCTTGATTTCCTCCACTGACACTGGGAATTCATTTAAAACTATAGGTTACTTTCAATAGGTACAGTTTGAGGATACTCATGTTGCATTATCTAATTTTGGCCACATTAGGGCAGAAAACAAAGCGGTCTAAACACACAAAATGAACATGATATTACATTTGAATAATAATTTACTGAAAAAGACAGAATAACGAAATGAAATAATTGTAAACTAAACCCATCATTAACAAAGTATCACAATTAAATAATAATTTACAAAAAAAAGACAAGAAAAAGTTATCATTGAGTTTTATGTAATTGTCAGACTTAATCTACCTGATTTGAATACAATACATGTATTTATTAAATATATATAATTGAAAAGTCTAACATAAACCACGTTAAAAAAAACTAACAAAAATGGGGCTGTTATTTTGGTTTGAAAAGTTAACCGGAAGTACAGACACTGCTTTAGGTGGCTAGCAGCTAAAGCTAGAAAGGTTATCATCAGAGCCAAACGCTTTTTTAACTTAACTCATGAGTCAGGGGGCATTTATTTGACACATTATGAGGAGATATTGAGCATGAAAATGAGAGAGAAGTAGAAATATATCCCTGTCTTTCATATAAACTTCTGTCGAGGGACTACTTTTTTTTACCTGAGGGGAAATCAATGCTGAGGTTGGTCAAAACGTCTATTGTCTGTTAAACGTTAGCTAGCTGAGATAGCGAGTCTTAAACACGCAAATGTAATGTTTGCAGATAATTACCGTATTCTTTTCACGTTGAAAAGTATAGTGGGCATGTCGCAACTGTTATTTGTTATTGTTGATAAGCGTCTATAGCTTAAGGGGAGGCAACCGTTAGCTAATTGCTAATATCAGCTAGTGAACGTCAATGGCTAGCAGGCTAATAACAGTTTCCTCAGAAGGTGGTCGCTGACCAAAGCGCTGGTCATCTCCTTCAGAGGTCAAATACTGGCTGCTGTGCTGCAAGGAATCCTCATTACAACGGGTTAATTACACAGAATAACAGGCTTGACAATCAGGTTGCTGCTTAACTTAAATCAGTATTAATGTGAGATTTAAAGGGATGTAGAACAAGTGGGTGCCATTAAGCTAGCCTTTGAGCTAACAAGGCTACTCTCAGTTGACATTCACTTACAAGCACTGTCAATTATTTTGATAGTGAGCACCATGACAGTTCCAGTGCTTATAGTGTTGCAGCTGAAATGCATATTCTTTTTATAACACATGTTTAATCTTTAAAGGTAGTCTGTCCATCAGATCAGGCCCAGCCATGTTCACACCCCCCATCACAACAAAGCATCCGCCCTGCTGAAGTGTCCTTGAGCAGGACGAAGGATGTCTTCCAGGGTGGAGGCTCTGTTAGGCAGACAAGAGACACACATTTACCCCAAAGAGATCTGGTGCATTAGGCTGAATATCTAAAGCTAAAAGGAAATAAAAACCACAGTCACTGAATTCATCTTTGGGTATTTTCTTTATAACTGACACGACACAGCTCAATACTGCTTAAACATGAGATATAACACTTGGTTGAAATATAATAATCAAATGTATTGTGTGAATTATAAAGATATCTAAAACAAGAATTCAATGTTCACAACCACCATATGTCACAAATGTTTTAAAAATAATTATTTAACCAAAATTAGAATACACCTTAATGTGATATTTTGAATAAAATGTGAATAAAGGAAAGTCAATTTGTATATTGTTCACAGTCGGATTAGTCCGTCAAGGCAAGTTTGGTTCATGCTAATTTGAAATAATGTGTATTATTAAGTATTTTATCTGTGACAGTTCTATGATTCATTTCCAGCCTTTGAGTGATCAACTTTGCTTGCAAAATATGTTTTATATATACACAATCACCTGTTGTAAATGTTATTGTAATTCATGTTTACTGACTCTTTGGTTTTTTCACCTCTTAAAAGGTTGTATATCTGAGAGATGGGCTCTGAAAACCCAGAAGACTTTGGACCAGCTGTGACCCTCGCTGAGGAAGATCAGCAAGAAATTGGAGGCCTGATCAACTCCGATGGAGAAGAAGTGGAATACTCAGATCTCAGTGAGCAAGTATTTTGTTACACCAACATATACACTTGAATGCAAAAACAATGCAACACTAGTAAATACCAGCTTTGTGAAACGTAATAATTGGAGTTGACACTGAGTTTTTGTAGTTAGTGGTGGACCCCTGAATGTAAATTACATTCACAATATATTAAGAATTCCTTCTTATATAATACTTAGCAATACATTTCAACACGGTAAAGACTAAAAAAAAAGAAATATAACAACTGAAATAGAAGTATGAAAAATGACTTTTACGTAAGGTTTTATTTAATTTCAAATGTTATTGTAAATCATGTGTAAAGATTAGAGATTTTATTCAGGAAAACATTATCATACCGACCTACAGAATACAGGACTTCATTACATGTCTGAACAAAATAAGTATAACTGTTTGATGTGCTCAGGGACTTACTATTGTCTCATCTTTTTGATCAAACAGGAGAGAATGACCTCCCTGGCACTGAACCTGCAGAGTCTCCCTCCAAGACATTCGATCAAAGCGAGAACGAAAAACTGTCGTCCCTTCACAGCTGCTCAGTTTGTGCGAAAGACTTCCCGTACGCCTCTAAGCTTCAGCGACACCTACGCACTCACTCAGGCGAGCGGCCCTTCCCCTGCTCCATGTGTGAGAAGAGGTTTCCAGAGAAGGGCTTGCTAATGATCCATGAACGGGTCCATACCGGGGAAAAGCCCTTCCCATGCACTTTCTGCGAGAAGAGATTTGCCAGTCAGGGTGAGCTCAGGCTGCACCGGCGGACACACACAGGCGAGCGGCCGTATCACTGCTCCATTTGCCTGAAGAGCTTCTCCCGACACTGGCATCTGAAAACGCACTTAGAGGCGATGCACTCGGAGGTTGTAGCGGGCTTCGTGAGGAAGAAGTTCCCGTGTTCGGACTGCGATAAGAGCTGTAACTCGGCCGCCGAGCTGAGAGATCATCAGAGGACTCACACCGGAGAGAGGCCCTACCAGTGCTCTTTCTGCGACAAAAGGTTTGCCTTGTCGGGAACACTAGTGAGGCACGAGCGTCTGCACACCGGCATCACGCCCTACCACTGCTCCGACTGCGGGAAGACGTTCGCTCAGCAGTGGACTCTGACCACACACATGCGGACTCACACGGGGGAAAAACCCTACAGCTGCACACAGTGCGATAAGTCCTTCGTGGCTCCTGGAGAGCTCCGCAGGCACACCAGGATCCACACGGGAGAAAAGCCTTACACCTGCAAGGACTGCGGGAGGCACTTCTCCCTGGCAGGAACGCTCAGAAACCACAGAAGATCGTGCACACTGAACAAGGATGTGTCAGTAACTGGGGACGTCTCAGAGCCAGTTCAAGGTGTAGATGGAGAAGCATCCCAGCAAGAACCGCCCAGCAATACCAACCCTGAGGTAGAGATGATACACAGCTATTTCAGAGTAACATCTCTGTCAGTCATTTATACATAGCTCCTAAACCTCCTATCTAGTGCTGAACCATTTGGAAATGATTACCAATTGCGATTATTTTTGACTGATTGCAATTGTGATATGATTTACAATATTGCATCATAATCCTCATTATCATTGAAGAAAATAGATCTTGGTTTGAGGAGGATCTGTTTAGTTAAGTCTGTAGATTTGTATGGTGGTTTCCTGCAGCTTCAAAATACTTTATTCAAAAGGGGTATTTAAATACATATTTAGTCTTTAACAAATATTATGCTCTCTGCAATTTGAATATTACACGAGTCCATTTTGAGATTTCAATGAAATAACCCCTTAATTATGCAGCCTTACTCCTAACATGATGTTGCCTCTGTTCTTATGAAATTGTCTTTACAGGTGGCTGACAGTCAGAGTTCGCCCAGTGCAGGTGAGCCGCGCGCCTCAGAGGATCTAACCTGTGACAAAGCAGCTCCTCGTGAAACTAAACTGCGAGAACCAGAAGACCGACCAGAGGACAGGGCCGCCAGTCCGCATATGAATGTAATAGTGAAGGAGGAGGAAGAGGAGGAACCTTTGTGTGGTACATAAACATGAGATTACACATTTCTCTCACTATCATTGTTTATCTTAAAGATGCCTGAGGTCTCAAACATCATCAGAATTAAATCTTACTTTCAAGCCATTGATCAGTGCCTTGGTGTGCAATTTTATAAGTAAGTATTTTATATTAAGTGTTATGTTTTAAAGCAAACAAGACATTTACTCTGACCATCTGTACTTAAAGGTGGGGTAAGTAATTCACTTCAGAAACACTTGTTATATTCCATGGAATGCTCTTAACATCCCGATAGCAATGAATACATAAAAACATGTCATCTCTGGAAGCCGTGGCGCTGTAAAAAGCACGACCAATCATCTGAGCCGGCCCGGCTAAAGTAACTGGATGGCCTACCTGCCTGTCAGCCTTCCATCTGTGCACAAACTTACCTCGTGCCCTCATTGGTCATGTGTGTGTTGGAGGAGGGGCTCTGTAAGGAAGTCTGAAGGAAGTGGCAGATTTCTTCCTGTTGTGTACTTTCAAATTCTAGCGCACTCGAGCTGGTTTCTCCATTCTTACCTACCCTACCTTTAAGGTCAGTGATTTATTCAATCATTACACATAGACAGGATTAACATCCAGTGCCACTTTTTCACATTCCCAAACAAGAGATGTCTTTGTTAGATAATCATGTGATTGCATGAAGGTACCTGAATGCACCATGTCTGACAGTTTGCACACAGAATAGAGATGCAAACTGTAACAATCATCTTATATTTTAAGCCTAGTTACCATCGAAAAAGTTCGGGAGCTACTGTGGTAATTTAACCAGGCAAAGAGAGTGGCTGACACATTAAGAGTGTCCTCGAAATAGTAAAGTTCCCCCCCGAACTAAAACCTAGACAGTCAGTCTGGCATCTCAAAAACAGTTTCATTAGCCCAAACACATTCCACACCTCCAACAAAAGTACAAACATAAATTACAACTGGAGTAATTCTCCGGCAATGTCCAACTTAGAATGCAGTCTTCTTGATATGGCTGAATAATCCCAACGAAAGCAAAAATAATAAGTCCAAAGTCACTCCACAAAAAGGTAATCCAATTCAACCGAAAACAGAGGAAAAATCTCCCAAAAGAAGGGACTCACTGGCCGCCGAAAAAGGGAAATAATATTCGTAATCTCTCTGGGTTTATGACGCGAGTCCATGCTGGTCCTCGGGCTCTTTGGGTGTCAGCCCCAACCTCCTCCACCAAAACCTTTTATTTCCCCCCCTCTACAAACAATTCCCTCCCTCGCCCTTTGGGCCCGCCCCCTTTTCCTCACCTGTATCCAATGCACAGCTGATTCCCCTGTCACTCCCTGAGGGAAAGCAGGAGGGGAGAGAAGGACCCACTGCATAGTAAGGACAGCAGTATATTTCTACAGTGATGGCTCTGTCACGTTTCCACTTTTTCTCTCCAAATAGTTAATTGACCTACTTTGCATGATTGTGTCCCTTGTTTATCAGCTATTCTTTACTTTTGGATATTTTCTTGGATCCAACGTCTCAAACCTACTTGGGTATAAATCTGCTGAATTCGTTTTACTCTTAGTCCCATTGGATATATTTGTTTGTTGCTGTGGATAGATTTTTTTTTTTTTACACTTTACTTATGAACATGTTGATGGTTTTAACATTTATGTGTTGTTTCTCTTGTGTTTTTAGAAGAAGCTCTTGAGCAGCTTTCTAGCAGTGAGGATTGCACCATGCAGGAGGAAACTGAGGAGCAGCGTCCGGAAACCAACGCTGAAATGAGGATAACAGTAAAGGAGGAAGCAGAGGAACTTGTTAACAGTAAGGGAATTAAGTGAATTTCAATTAAAATAGCTTAGACCTTGGGTGTTTCTCAATGTCGAGGACGCTTCCTTGGTAGGACATGTCCCTCCGAGTCAGGTCCTTCAGAAGCGAGGCAAGAATCCTTCCTAGCCTCGGAAAACGAAGAACGGTGGAACAGGCTAACGGGTGTGCGTCATATGCGAGGCCCCGCTTTAAATGGAGCGCGATTTCCGCCAAAGATTTGGGAAATTGGTCCGTGCGCAAAGCATTGTGGGGATTTTAAGACCGCGGAGGATACACATGTGCAGCCTCGAAATTTCCCGCAACGAAGGACGCCGGCCTCGGTAGAATTCCAAGGATCCTGGACATTGGAACAGTCCTTCGGCGGGACTCGATGACGTAGCATCCTTGAAATAGTGGCTCTGGAGTATCCTTCCTCGACATTGAGAAACACCCCTTGTCTTGTCTTTAATTCATTTGACTGGGACCTTGTTCTAGTAAATGAATTGATTTAATATGTGTTTTACCTGACTGAATTCAGCCCACCCTTTTCTCTTTTTACCCTCTGTTCTTTGATGCTGAGTCTGCATCCACACTCCTCTGGGTTATGCTGGAAACACTGATAGTATGAAATGCAGTGTCCAATGTCCAAGTGATTTTCTTTAAAGATTTCTGTCACACACAAACCTGTCATCAGAGTCGGTTGGTTTAAAAAAGTGTTAAGGAGTTTAAATCCTGGTTATTTTGGAAAGGATAGGAAAAATGTAATTTTATTTTAGATTAAGCTAGTTAAGTAGCAGGCTTCTCATTTTTAGCCAATATTTTATTTGGCAGGATCATTCCCTGCAACTTAATTCTGAGTTAAAATACATCCTTGGCTTTGGTCTGGAAAATTCGCTTTTTATAAGCTGTTTTTAAACTGTGTTTGTCTCACTACCAAAAGGTGGTTTCTAAGAAGAAGTGATAGAAAGTGGACTGTGTCTTCTTTCAGTTCACTCTGACTGACTCTTTGCTGTCTCTGACTGGTTTGAAAATGAGAACCCTGCACTTGTGGTTAGTGTTGATTTTATATTTCTTCTTATGGCTCCTTCATTTCTAAACCATTTGACCACCTATGTATATTTTGACTATGAAAAACATAAACATACACAAGCAAATGTTCCTTTAGGGTATTACTAAACTGTGTAACCTTGCATCTTCTGAAATAAACCTTTTATTTCTATTTTATATCAGTGGAACACTCCTGAGATGGTTGTACCCTTTAAGATAGCAGTACAATAAATGAGGGATGCAGTATTCTTTCCTAAAACTTTACTATATAATGTCCGAAAATACAAAAACAATTCTATTCACTAAGTTGGTGTCTTAAAATGTGTTTTTTTAAGTCCAAATCTTTTTGTCTTTGTCTTATATGATATCAAATAGAAGAATAAGAAAATCCTTATAACTGAGAGGTGGAAAACTGCATTTTATTGCCAATTATTTTTCTGCCGATCCACCAATCACTGCAGCTTTTGAGCTGCCTGTCCTAGGTGGGTCGAGACATTTGGTGCTGCTTTATTTGCCCTTACATAAACTCACATGCACTTACCTACTTGACTGGACTTGAATTCACACAAATGAGTTGAAGGCTACTAAGTGGATCATTTGTTTTCATCTACTTTTATCTCTTTTCAATCTCGTGTCATGTTGTTGTGAGCCGTGTCTTACCATCCACAAGTTTCAAATAAGTTATTTTCTTAAATCTTGGCTTTTTTTAACTCGTCATTTCTGTTTCCACAGTGTCTGGTGGAGAGGATCCTGAACATGACTCAGACAGCGGTGGGGAAAGTCCTCCTGGCTCCCCGGGGCAGGAACAGGGTGACGATGTGACGAAGAGCTCGTTCTGCTGCGGGCTCTGCGGCAGAGACTGTTACAAGATGTCCGCTCTCCAGATCCACATGCGCATTCACTCTGGAGAGAAACCTTACCAATGCTCTCTATGTGGGAAGCAGTTCACCCAGAAAGGTCAGCTCAAAGGTCACCTGAAGGTTCACACGGGAGAGAAACCGTTCTCCTGCCCCGACTGCGGGAAGAGCTTCGCCCACTCGGGAGCGATGAACCGCCACCGGCTCACACACACCGGGGAGCGGCCATACCACTGCTCCGTCTGCGAGCGCAGCTTCAACCAGTCGGGACGCCTGAGGGAACACGAGAAGATCCACTTTGGGGAGAAGTTTGACTGTCCCCAGTGTGAAAAGAGTTTCACGAGAGCGTCAAGCCTCAAGAACCATTTCAGGCTCCACACGGGGGAGCGGCCGTACGGCTGCGACGTCTGCGGGCGAGGATTCAGCCGCTCGCAAAGCCTCCGCCTCCACAAGCGCAAACACCAGCAGACACACACCGAGCAGGACTCTGCATTCAGTGGGAAGAACGAGGACTTATCAGAGAGTGACGACAACTCCCCAATTAATATGTGTTTAGCGGACAAAAATGACTGATAATGTGTTTATATAAACCATAGAGATATGTACCAGTAGTAGTATGATTATACAACAATTTAAGGCAGGGAAACATGAGCGGAAAGTAAGGTTGAACTTTCACATAAAAAGCTAAAATATTTAACTCCCTGCAATTAATAACACACACTTGTCAGGTGGTGTTCAGCAACTAACTACAGACAAACTCACCAAACTAATATTTACTACAAACACTTCCGTAGAAATCTTGGAAACTATTCAGATGATACATTTTAGTGGACGTATTTACTCGCTTTTATCACATTCACCTATGTTGCATTAAAATATCACTCCATTTAGAGTATTTATTGTAGTTCAAAAATCTAATTTAAGGTCTGTGATTTCAAATCTTTCCATGCAGTACTTGCCATTCAAAATAAGGATGTATGTGGTAATTGGATTACAGAGTAATTATGTTTTTGTATCAGACGTTACCAAGGCCGATGAAGCAGTCTGCGAATCAGGTGAAACTGGAATTCGTTCTTTGATTATGAGCTACCAAAATATAAAAAAATGTAAATGAAGCAGTGAGATTATAATGTTCATCTGATTGTTTGCCGAAACCATTTTTGCCTTATTGTTGATTTATCTGTGTCTCTGTTTATGCTACTCAACAACCACGTTATGAGTCAGGTTCACCTGGTTTGGGAAAGTCTTAAGGCCAAGTAACTATTGTGAAAAAGAGAGTCATCCTATAAGGCTGTGAAACAGAAGGGTATAACTTCAAACCATGTCGATGGTAAATGTTGCCCGGTGCTGCCTCTGTCTAACTGTATTGGACATGTTATACTGAAGAATAAAAGTACTTAAGGCTGTTTTGTTTGCATATTTCTGACTGGAGGAGTTTATGTACTAGAGGTACAAATATGCCTACAACAAGTCCTTCATATTTAATATATCAAATAGTATAAAGCTCTTGTATTCTATTCAAAGGTGTACTGCAAAGGTAGTGCTAGCATTAGTATTAAGCCGAACTGTTTACTCTAGGTATTTTTCTAACTAAAGTAATACATTGTTTCAACCAATCTTACCTGGTTTCAACTCAGCTTAAGCTAGTCCCTTTTCTGCTGGAGGTCAGATAGTTTCTCCCAGAGAAAAAGTCATCTGTGAAATTAAGTAATTGATGTTTGACCCCCATTGTAGTATATTTGCCTGAACCCACTGACATCTGCAGTAGTGATGGGAATTCCGGCTCTTCTTGGTGAGCCGGATCATTTGGCTCGGCTCACCAAGAAGAGCCGGCTCTTTCGGCTCTCAAACGGCTCTTCAGTTTACCACATATTATACCTTTTATAATTAAATCAAATGTAGCCCTGTTTTGACTAATGAATGATTTATATGTGTACACATATATCACTTAAATTATTCAATACATCCTTTGTACTGAAGTATTCAAAAGTAAAAATTACATGTTTAATATAAATGATTTGCTGTGGCCAAATGTTTTCATTGCATTTACAGACCCGTGTAACTCTCTGATACCGCCCAGTGAATGCACTGACTTGCTTGTAGAACCATGCTACACAAAGCAACACCTATAAAAACTTAAACATAGACATTTAAAAAAAGGGGGCTACTGTATCGACATTTTAAAATTATATTTAAAGAAAAGGCCCTTACAAAACAGCAGGGCTCTATTTCAGTAACTATTAACTATAGAAAAAAAGACATCAACAGCTGACATCAAATCTTTGCTGAGCCTAAGGATAATCATAAATAAATAACATAATGAAAATAAATATATTGCAATGCTCAAAACAGCAACATCCAATCGTCTCTAATCCTTGGATATTACATGTCACTGCATGCACGGAGCAGCTGTAGCGCGGAGATCATCATCATCATCATCATCATCATCATCATCATCATCATCATCATTCTGTCTTGTATTACAAAAAAGAAAAAAAAACGGCTCGTTCGCGGGTGCGAGCCGGCTCCCGTCGTTCACTTAAAAGAGCCAGCTCTTTGAGTTAGTTACAACAGATACAGCAAAACGAGTCAGTTCACATTACATGGTTTTATAAAACAGAGCCAAAAATATTCCAGAAATGGGTAGTCTACATTGTATTTTGCCAGGCTATATGAAACACTTTAAACACATATGTTTGGAGCAATGACACATTTGACCATACTTGTTCCCAAAAGCTACTCACATTTGAATGTTGCTTTGCAGGCTTTCACAAAACTTGAGCTTCCCCTGAAGTGTGTCTAGGGCAGTGGTTCCCAAACGGTGTGCCGCGGGAGGCAAGTCCGGGTGTGCCGTGGGATTTTGTGACAACACAAAAATAATTATTTTTTTAATTTACTATCAGTACTTTGTAGGTTTATATGTACGTAATCTGCGTGACTTGCGCATCCACATCTCCACGTGCAGTGCTGCATAAACATGGCTGAGTCAGCGATAACTTTCGAGGGGTGGAGGTATGCCCATTACTTTGAGTTTGTCCGAAGAATAGACAGGAATGTGACGGTGAGGTGCAAACTGTGTCCAGTCCAGAAGCTGTTATCCACTGCTGTAAACACCACGTCAAACCTCAACAAGCACCTGCAAAGAACACATGCTAAAGTGAAGCTACCGCACACGCTATTTGTTGTTTGTTTATATCACGTAGTCTGTTCTTCTTCTCTGTCTTCCGGTTGTTGCCTGTTTTGAATGACAAATACACACTACCGCCGCCTGCTGGTAAGGAAAGTTATTGCCACTCACGCATGCGCAGTTCGTACGTGCTCGGCGAGTAAAGTAACGAGTAAAGTAACGAGTTACTTTATGTAGATAGTAACGAAGTAGTGTAATATATTACTTTTTTTAAAGTAATACATTTATAATTTATAATTTGTAGTTCAGGACCATGGACAATGCAGCTTCCTTGCATTGACAGTTCTCTGTGCTGCATTTCTGCTGAGTTTCCTTTGCCTCATTTTTAATGTTGTGACCTGTCTGGTTTAAATGAGTGTGTTGCTGCTTTGATGAAGCCTAATTTGATAAAGTTTCAAATTAATTTCTGAAATATTTCGTTATATAGTTGTCTTTGTCACATTTTATTTGGCATTAGTAAATAATTATGTACGTTTACAGATATTTTACATGATATGAGTGATAACACGTGTTATAAGGGCTATTTTGCACAATAGGTGTGCCTTGAGATTTTTACTTGTCCTTTGGTGTGCCTTGGGCACAACAAGTTTGGGAACCACTGGTCTAGGGCAGGCGCGCCGGATTCATTTTAGAAGTGGGGGGCCTAAAAAAGTGCGTGTGTATGGCCCAATCCCAAACCACGCCCTACACCTACACACTCCCCCTCCGTGACGGAGTGAACTCCGTGGAGCGACACATGAGGCTCCCTCCTGTCAGATGGAGGGAGTAAATACAGCAGCAAGCTTTGGGACAAACTCCCCTCTCTCCGGCAGAAAACAGAAAATGCCGTAACTGTATAGGCCTAACAACGGTTTCAAATCAGCATCTCTTTGACAACAAATGTAAATGAATAACTCAAATAAAACTCCAAACATCTTTAATTGTGTTACTTTTTTGTAAAGCTCTTTTAGTTTTAAACCTGATGTTTATAAGCTTCTTAGTTTTTGCAATAGTCTGTAAATATACACAACTTTATAATAAAATGCACACATTTACCTTTTTCTAGACTAAACACAGGTATGAAAAAATATGAGGTTATCATGAGGTTGTTAACATCGCAATTTATCACTGTCGTTTAGTGGTTTTGCAAAGAATTAACCACTCTCTGTTTTTGTACCATTCTGCGTTGAAGTACCTTCTCTTTGCTCAAATAATCTACTAGCGGTCTCCTTTTTTCCGATAGTTAGCTGTACAGCTTTACTCGCCTCAATGTCCCGACAACAAACCTCCATGCAGTCGGAACCAGCCTGTTTCGGTTCAACGACGGCGGCGGTGGGGGCGGCGGCGGTTTTGACAATTTCTGCGGCCGCAGAGCTGCTGCTTTTGGGTTCATCTGGCTTCGCTGTTATGATGGATGAAGGTCCAGGCTCCGGAGATGTGGATGTCAGGGATGTGACCTTCCAGTTGTTAAATTTAAGTTTAGATTGACTGTATTTAGTTTTCTTCTGCGCTGGTTCTTCTGACATGTTTGCAAGTGTATATATCATTTCTAGGTTAACGGCTGACACACAAAGAACAACGTAACAAATAAAGTAAACAACATAACAAATAAACAAATCTAAGCTTTTTTATTGGTTGTAATTTACATGGATACATTTGAATGGTGTGACAATGTCCTATTTGATTGGGTTAAAATGTACATATTCTTCCTGTTATGTCTGCCTGCTTTATTTTTACCTAATGCAAAGTGACCTGCTCCATCGAAATCAGTCGCATTGACCCGAAGACACATTTTGATTCCTAGCTTTCTAATGATATCAGGATTGTTTTTGTACTCCAAATATTAAGCAAAATATGTCACATTATATAATGACTGTTACCGAGTCATCATTTTGAGAAAAAGGCCTTTAAAGTTTTCTCTTCTCTGGAATCCATAATTTCTCATCATCAATCATCATGATTGATTATTAGCGGAGCAAATGATCAAAATAGTAGCTACGGAGGGAAGATATTTTCGTTTGGATTACTGCACTCACGAGAAACACCGGCTGTTGTTATGCCTGCTGTGACGGTAAATTACTCCGTTCTCCGCTTGTAATTATGCCGAAGCTTCAAAGTTGTATTTATCATCTGAATTTGCCGAAACAAGTTTAATATTCTGAAAGCCAAGACTTTGCTTATTTGAAATCAGATGAAAACAAACTGTAACGGACCCTGCCGTGTTATCTATGATTGGGAGGGGGAGCGGCGCTGAGGAACAGCAGAGTGGCGAGAGCTGTCATCTTCCCTTTACAAGCTTCAAACATGCCTGTAGCTAATGAGATTGAATATAACAATCAAAAATAACAAAATATACACAGCTAGATCAGATCACGTTTTAGATGCGACTTTAGAGTAGAGGGGAATTATTGAAACGGGATTTGTACAGTTTTCCGCGGCACAGTTTCATGGAAACACGTCAGCTTTTGGACGACAGTCAATATGGATTCAGGAAAGATAGATAATAATAATAATACATTTATTTTGGGGGGCGCCTTTCATAACACCCAAGGACACCTTACAGGGTTACAGATTTACAATTTACATTTACAATTTTGCCTTACAAATTAAAACAGTGGATTTAGTGAAGTATCAGCCGGGGTAAGACGAGACAAACAACAGGAAATTGACTACAAAAGGACACAACGGGACACAGGGTACAGATTATAAAGAAAATGCCAGTTTGAACAGGTGGGTTTTGAGTTGTATTTTGAATGTTGTTATGGAGTCAGACTGTCGGATGTGTAGTGGCAGGGAGTTCCAGAGTCTGGGAGCCGAGCAGCTGAAAGCTCGAGCACCCATGGTTTTGAGGCGATAGCTTGGGACGGTGAGAAGTCCTACGGACGAAGAGCGGAGGGTGCGGGAGGGGGTGTACTCCTGAAGGAGGTCAGTGATGTAGATGGGGGCAAGGTTATGGACAGCTTTGTATATGAGTAGAATGTTTTTGTAGTCAATACGGTAGCATACAGGAAGCGAGTGAGAATGGGGGTGATGTGGTCGGATGAGTTGGTGCGGGTGATGATCCGGGCAGCAGAGTTCTGGATTATTTGCAGTCTATTGAGGAGCTTGATGGGAAGGCCAGTCAGAAGTGCATTGCCGTAATCAATCCGGGATGTGACGAATGAGTGGACCAGGATTTCAGTGCTGAGACAGAGATGAGCGGAGTCTGGAGATGTTCCGAAGATGAAAGAAGGCGGTGCGGGTGATGTTTTTTTATGTGTGGTGCGAATGAGAGGGAGCCGTCCAGAATGACACCGAGGCTTTTCACTTGGGCAGCGAATGGTATGGGGAAGCCGTCGATGATGATGTTTGGTGCTGGGGTGATATGTGAATTGGTGAGGGTGGATTTGGAGCCGATGAGCAGGGCCTCAGTTTTGCTACCGTTAAGCTTCAGGAGGTTCCTGCTCATCCAGCTCCTGATGTCCTCAAGGCAGGTGGTGAGAGAGGTTGGGGCAGGGCAGTGGTGGGTTTGGAGGAAATGTAGACCTGTGTGTCGTCGGCGTAGCAGTGGAAATTAACCTCATGGCGACGGAGGATTTTGCCCAGGGGGAGGAGATATATGATGAATAGGAGTGGACCCAGTACTGACCCCTGGGGGACACCCAGTGAAATAGCACTTTCTTGTGACTTGTGATTACAGAGTTGTACAAACTGTTGTCTGTCAGTGAGGTATGATGAGAACCAGGAGAGTGCAACACCAGTGATCGCAATGCCAGCCAGGCGGTCCAGGAGTAGTGGGTGAGAGATGGTATCGAATGCAGCGCTGAGGTCAAGGAGGATGAGGATGGTGAGAAGTCCGGAGTCAGCTGCACGGAGGAGGTCGTTGGTGATTTTAACCAGGGCTGTTTCAGTACTGTGTTTTTGGCGGAAACCAGATTGGAAGGGTTCATGGAGGTTGTTTGTGTCAAGATGGTACTGAAGCTGTGCGGCAACCACATTACATTACATTACATTGCATTTAGCTGATGCTTTTATCCAAAGCGACTTACAATAAGTACATTCGACCAGGAAGACACAACCTTGAAGAAAACAGAATCATATAAGTACATCAGGTTTCATAGAGCCAAACATTTCAAGTGCTACTCAACTGGCTTTAGGTAAGCCAGTCCTTTATTAGTATAAAAGTGCTTCGTTAATAGTTCTAACGCTCGAAGTGGAGTCGAGTGAACCACCCTATCAAGGGTCTTGGAAATGAAGGGTAGGTTGGAGATGGGCCTGTAGTGGTTTAGATCAACATCTATGGCACTAATGGAATTAAGTGAGGAAATAGCAAACTGCATGGACAATAAAAAAACAAGCAGTGGGAATATTTATAGACTTACAAAAAGCATTTGACACCATAGATCACAATATTTTACTGATAAAACTGGAACGGTATGGCATCAGAGGGGTGGGATTAAACTGGGTGAGAGATTATTTAAACAACAGACAACAATTTGTTGAAATTGGTGAACATAAATTAGAATACATGAACATAACTTGTGGAGTACCTCAGGGGTCCGTGTTGGGTCCAAAGCTGTTCATAATATACATCAACGACATTTGCAGAGTATCAAATATATTGAAATTTATTTTATTTGCAGATGACACTAATATTTGTTGTTCCGGTGACAATTTGAAAGAGCTAATGGAAGTGATAACAGCAGAAATGATTAAAGTAAAACATTGGTTTGACACAAACAAATTATCATTAAATATAAGCAAAACAAAGATTATGTTATTTGGAAAACATAAAACAAATCCACAGGTGGAATTAATACTAGACAACATACACATAGAAAGAGTATATGAAATTAAGTTCCTTGGTGTGGTTTTAGACCACAAAATCAGCTGGAAACCTCATATCACTCATGTAAAAGCAAAACTGGCTAAAACTATCGCAATGTTGGGAAAAGCCAGATACATTCTGGACCACAACTCATTGCATACTCTATATAACACACTAATATTGCCATATCTGATTTACTGTGTGGAGATTTGGGGAAACACGTACAAAACCAACCTACAGCCGTTATGCACATTTCAAAAAAGGGCTATAAGAGTTATCAATAATGTTGGATATCTTGAACACACTAATGTATTATTTTTGAAGTCAAAAATATTGAAGTTAATTGATCTGGTTAAATTTAAAACGGCACAAATCATGTACAGAGCCAGACATAATCTACTTCCTAGGAAATTAAAAACATTGTTCGTAGACAGAGAGGATGGGTATAATTTGAGAGGAAATCTACATTTTAAACAACTCAAGGTCAGAACAACTCTGAGAAGTATGAGTTTAACAATGTGGGGTGATTTTATGGAATGGTTTGGAGCAGGAGCAAAGCACAAGCATAATTCAGTTTAAAAGGATGTACAGAAACACTTTTTTGGAAAAATATGAGAATGAAGAAAGGTGATTGAAGATGAGAAATGATTGTATATGTATAAATGTAAATCTAAGTAGGAATAACTTGCATAATGATTTAAAGGACACTCATTGATCAAGTAAGCGGTGGGAATTAATAAGCATTTGCTTCCTCCTACTCCCTTTCGGACACATATGATTTATTATTATTATTAATATGAAGACTTTTTAGTTTTTTTTGTTGAATATACAAATATTACCATGAATGTGGATAAATACTGTATTATAACAATACGGTATTCTGTTTTTCACATTTGTTATTTTTTATTTATCTGTTCGAAATATAGACTGAAAGAAAAAAAAATCTGCTGCTGCGAAAATGTGGGGCAGGGCTGAAAAGTGGGGGGGGGCAATGGCCCCCTAGCCCCCCTGCTTCCGGCGCCCTTGGGCTAGAGGACACCTGATTTGAAATCAAAACGATAAGTAACAAGACCAATCATACATTAGTACTACTCTCTCTATAGCATAACGATGACGACATAATAATAACATGATCTTTGGAGTTAAATGTACTTTCGGAGAGTCCAACATGGAGATAGTAAAGGGTTCTTCAAACGGAAGTTCCGTAAATTACGAGGTGCAGTGAACGGGACATGAAGATAAACAGACGCACATCATGCAGCAGAAGAAGATTAGCAATGCTACGGGTTATTTAGCTAACGATACATGTATTTAAAGGGGACATTTTCCTCCGTACGCTGCATATTTTCCGTCTCTAAGACTCTAATAATATCCAGGTAAGCGTTTCTGATGTTAATGCCCTTGTCAGCTCACGTTAGCTAAAGTTACACAGCTGTTAAAGTTAGCTAATGCTAAACCGTTGCTACAACAACGTCTAGGGCGACTAATGGTCATTAACGGCTTCTTGTAACTAACTATGATATTGTGTCAGCAGTAACAGCATTGAATTAAGTGGTCAAATGTCTCCCTGGTGAACTTTGACATTCACATGTTTTTTCTGTGCAGCTAAAGTTAGCCACATCATATTGAGCAGAATGTGCAACAGGCCATATCAGTGTGGGCCTCTTGGTACCTGAATGTTACATAACAACAACCAGAGGTGGGAGAAGTACCTGCATTCACAATGTACAAAAGTATTAGCATAAAAATATACTTAAAGTTCCAAAAGTAAAAGTAATCATAGTGCAGATTGGTCCATTTCAGAATAATATATATGATATGTTTTATAATTGTTGATCATTAAAGTGTTCTCAAAGCTGGTAAATTTGCAGCTAGTTTGTATGACTTTGTATACTGCAGGGTAGCTTGTGGATTTACTCCAGGTGGAACTAAAGTCTTGATTATAGTAGTGTAGTAGTATTATATAGTGTTGATTATATTTCACATCATTAATCCAAATCTTCAAAGTAACTAAGGCCATGAAATACATGTAGTTGAGTATTAAAATGAAACCATCAAAATGAAACCATCAAATCAAAGTAACACTCCAGGGTTCTTACGGTCATTAAAAACCTGGAAAAGTCATGGAAATTCAAAATGCTAATTCCAGGCCCTGGAAAAGTTATGGAAAACAATATTTTCCCCAAAGTTTTGGAAAAGTCATGGAAATGTAACTAAAGTTGCATCAAATATAATTTATATTGTATCTAATCGCTGAAATAGTAATACTATAATGATAATAAATACTGTATCGTAATGAAACGTAAAATTGCATTTAACTGACGAGGTGTTTTGCAGTCAGAGATTTGAGTTGCTTTAGCGTGTAGAAGCTAGTAAGCCTTTGATTTGTTTTAGATAGGCACAACATGTTTCATATGCAGACCTTATTTTCCTGTTCCATGTTCAAATAAACCATTTTCAGTGGTACTGCTGAGAGTAATGTTTTTGGTCATGGAAAATTAGGTAAAGGTCATGGAAAAGTCATTGAAAATCATTGGTGAAAAAGTGCATGAACCCTGACATTCATTTTCACTTCACTCGTTCTTATGCACACTTCTCCCCCTGAAATCCAAACAACAGGAAATGATTCTGGCCTTCTGACTGACCTTTGATCTGCTCTCGCTCTCTTTCTGCCTCTCATGTGTTCAGGCGCTCACTTTGACGAACACACACTCTCAGGATGGTGTCGTACAAGCTGCTGAACCCTGAAGATGTGCAGTTTTCCAGTGCCGCTCTGTCCGAAGAGCCGGTCCGGGACGAAAATCCAGTGAGTTTATTTCTACTTCTTCCTCTGCCTCCAACACACGGCACACCGTTTTTTAAAGTGCAAATGGTTGGTTCCTTTCTGTGATTTAAATCCTTGCTGCAGAAACTTCCTGCTCTTTCTTCTGGCTGCCAATGTTTTGTGGCATATTTGACATACTACATGCAATGCTCTCATTATTTGAGATAGTTTTATCTTCCTAAACGCTGAATGTCCTTCCCTACTTTCAGCTTCTCAATTGTGAGAATTTGCTGCTTTTCTTTGACCTAAGTGATAGGAACTAAATGTTTGTTGTTTTTAGACTGTTAGCTGAAAAAAACAGGACATTTGAGACAACAAGCTCATTCTCATGCTTTTCTGGTTATTACCCGTCCCCTTGTGTGTTATGAAGGTTTTTCTGCATGTAAACGGTCTGCAGAGTCACAAACCCTCAAAGTACACCCTGTAGCGAGTAAAACTCTAACACAGAAAATACCTGTCTATGCTGCCCCAGAACGCCTCGTTGGGGATTTCTCTTTTTCCATTGTTTACTTCTTGGGTATAGTGACGTATTTCGGGTATAGTGACGTTACGTCCGTGGAGCCGTTATGTTTGGACCAATCCGCGGATGTTGCGAGGCTCGCTGCTGCGAGGAGTGAACAGTGTGAGCTGGCTCACTGGTGTGGGGTCGGCGAGACAGCGAGACACCGCGGAACTCAGCCTCAACACACACACAAACTCCCAGCCAGGCTGCGGTGTGTGTGTGTGTGTTTCGGGCTGGGTTCCGCTGTGTCTCGCTGTCTCGCAGACCGCCACTGGGCTCACAGGGAGGGGGGGGGGGGGCAGGAGCCCCAACAAGCCGTTGAGGACAGAGAGTGAATACACATACTATACAGAGATGCTGTGTGAGAAACCAATGTGAGTTTGGAACATTGAACAGTATACATCTATTCTAGTAGACCTCAACAATGGAATTATGATCAGTAGAAATGGCCATGACATGGGACCTTTAAAGAAGTTGTACATTTTTCACAATTATTTTCAATTTGAAGAATAAATAAGTGATTGGTCAAGAAAATAATGAATGATTTATAAAAACAAACCAGAACTCACAGCCATAGTTTGTTTCTGTTATTGTTCAAGAAGATGTTTTCCAGTAAATCAATGCAGAGCTGATAAAAGTGTATCCAGGTTCGACCTGTTGTCTTTGAAAATGTTTTTAAGTTGCACTTTAGACTGCTCTAGGATTGTTTTTTTCCGTCTGTAAACGAGAAGAATTTCTGCATAATTTGGGTCTGTGACGCTCAAAATATGTATTTCATAATTAACTAAATGAAAAAAACCTCACTTGTTGGGTATCCATACTGAAGAGGATCAGCCATTATTATCAGAATACATTTGTTGAATGGTTGCCATTTGGTGCTTTTTCCAGTTTTGATTATTTTATTCCTTTTTGTTTTTCCAATATCCCAATTTAGATTGTCCCACATTAGGGCTGCACGATTTTGGGGAAAAAATCTGATTGCGATTTTATCTGACAAATATTGTGATTGCATTTCGATTTGCGATATTTGTTTTTAAGCGACCCAACGGAAGTTCATTGTAAAATGCGGCCATATCTCCGGCTAGGAAGGTCGTATCAACGTACTCCCGTCTCTAGCACCCCCGCAGCCCGAGCTACGAGTGAAAGAACTAAACTTACATGAAGCTTCCGTTGGGTTGCTTTAAAGTCAAGCTTCAGTTTAAGATTCACCCTGTAATAGAAACACGTGATGGAGCATTACTAACCTGACCCAGATGGTCTGTTTCACCAAACCATCTAAAGCTCCATTGGAAGCCATTTGGAAAGGGCAGGCACTTTCAAAAGCACTTGGCAGGTGATTGGATCAATCTGTCTATCACCTTATATCATGGGCTACTTCTGATTGATTAACAATGGCTGGTACATGTGGAGCACAGCACTTCTGATTGGTGTGGATGACTGACACACAAGAAGAACAAACAAACAAAACAAAAATGTAAAAAGAAATCGCAGGCTTTGCGATTTGATAATCGCATTATTTCAAATTTCGATTTCAAATCGATTAATCGTTCAGCCCTATCCCACATGTTGTTTGTGTTTTGAGTCTATACCACACTGCTGTTACTGCCTGTTTTTATATATACCCTCTTGAAAAATACTTCAATACTAAAATATATGTAAGATTCAAAGGTTTTATTGTCATATGCACAAAGCTACAGTGTAGGAATGGCAATGAAATTCTTCTGACCTGAGCTCCTCCAACAATGCAACATATTTAATAAAATACAAAATAAAAAGTAGTGCAAAAAGTCTATACATGTCAATAGAATATGAAATTAAATAATGTAAATGAAGACAAAATTAAATATGGTTTATTGCATTGATAACTATTTATATAAATGAATATTGCAAGATGACAACAGGAATGTTTGTCGGGGCACGGAGCTCAGGTATAGGATAGTTTCCCCATACCTGAAAGGAATCAGATGTTTTTCCTACAGTGTAAAGTATTTGATTGTGTTCCTCTTGGTTTCTTCTCTGACTGTGCTTCCTGTTTATTTCCCTTGTTGTGTGTTTAGGTGCGTGAGCCAGAGGAAGCGTCGCTGCTCCCTCGGCGCCGTGGCTGCTCCGGCACCACGGCGCTGCTGGTGATCGGCTGCCTGCTGCTGCTGCTCTGTGGAGGCTGGGTGCTGGGCACCATGTTCTGGCTGCACCGTCCCTCCAGCATCCAGCCGCACAGACGTCCGTCACCGGCCTCTGGACACACTCCAGACTCTCGAGTAGAAACGGGAGTAAACGACACTGCAGCAGCCACTTCCCGCCGCGAGGCCTGCAGCTTAATCCCCGAGGCGTGGAGGTTCGACTGCTACCCAGAGAGAGGGGTGGTTGTGACCCGAGAGCTATGTGAGGCGAGGAACTGTTGCTTCATCCCAGCATCCTCTCCCTCCTCCTCTGCATCCCGCCCATCAGGGAGGAACGGCATCCCGTGGTGTTTCTATCCCGAGGACTTCCCTTCATACTCGCTTGTGTCAATAAATGACACATCGCTGGGACAAAAAGGGACGCTCGTACGGGAGGTGAAGACCTACTACCCTGCAGACATCCTCACTCTAGAGGTGGAGATACGACACGAGACGGACTCAAGACTACGAGTCAGGGTGAGTCAGGGTGAGGGAGTGAGCATTCAGTCATATTTTAGTAGTAACTGTTATTCTACGGACGAAAAGTTTATTATTCCGCCGGTATTTTGGCCCTCTTCTCCTCCCGCATTGAACATCGCAGAAACTCCGTTCGAACATCAAAACGTTCAGCTCGGTCGGGAATCGGTGGTTATTACTTTTCTCATTCTTAACTTTCACAATTCCAGAGATACATCCCATAATACATCCCATTTTTAAAATCTTCAACTTCAACAAATCTTCATGCGATTCAACTGCTAACTGTTCATTCATACTTTCACTCAGAAACCTCATTCTAACTTTAAAATGTTACACATCTTTCTGACATTATTCGTGTACAACAACTTTTAAATCTGATTCTTACTTTTAGAGATATTAAACATTGTTCAGACCTTGTTTTAGAGGTTTTCTTCAGATTTTAACATTAACTAGAGTGCGTGATGTCACAGCTAGAGGGTAGAAAATCATGAAATTTGCCTTCATATATTTGTTTTAAACTGCCATAATTCCCAAACCCTACATTCCTGAGGCATAATTTATCATGACAAACGTAGGAAAACATCTCGTAGCTTGAAAAATGACAAATAATTAAGCAAAAATAATTAAACAAAATGCTTTTTGAGGGCATGAAGTGACAAAAACTTTCAACATGCCTCCATTAAAGCCCATTGTAATTTCAGGCTGATATTTCCTCACAGCAGCAGCCGCACACCTTTAGTTAAACTACACAAAAATTACACTTCAGATGCTCAACTTCCTTGACATGCTTCACGTTTTGAAATTTCACAGATATCTGTTACGGTTCTTCCACAAAACGTTCACATGTAAGAGGTTCATCTCTCATTCAGAACAATGGAAACCTGTGATCTCTGCACGCCTCGTTAGCTCAAATATAAACACCTGTGTCATGGAACACGATGATGTCATCGCTCCAACTGACATGCTCAGAGCAGCAGACTTCAGATAGCAGTGTGCTAACAGTCCAGCCGTGAAGACATCTACGGGACAGTTTTGAGATTTCTTCAAATGCCATTGCCATGGCAACACAATGCTCGCCATGAAACACGGCTCTCTCATAACTTCAGTGAAAATGCTCCAAACGGCCCAAAACTTCACAGGTTTGGTAACGATGCAGCCATCAACGCATCTAAGCTTATTATGGGGTGTCATCAAATGCCGTTGCCATGGCGACAGATCAATCAAGTTAGTTCAGAAGTTTGCAGTTAAAATATTCTGCTGCTTTTCCAAGCCTTTTTACTTTCTTTTCTTCTCTCATCACACATTCAAGCCCCCAGTGTTCATGTATCATTTCAATCTAAATTCTTCACTTTCTTCTTACACATTACATTTCAGCATAGCAGTTTAGCGTCAGATTTTCAGCATAAAGCATTCCCACTAGCAATTTCTTCAGGAATTGCATTCTCTAGTTTTCTCATACTGCCTGTGCAACAGCACCTCTTTTCACCCTCTGTCTGAAGCCAGAGCCCAGTCTGCCCTGATTCGCTCCGTTGTGATTGGTCAACGGATTAGAGATATCCCGCCCCTTAGCCTATCACGTGCAATGTGTTGGGAGTGGTATCCAATAAATGTGCGAGTGTTACATAGTGATGTCACTATGTTATGGAAGTAAACAAAGGAGTCCAATGGAGGCGTTTCACGGGGGGGGGAAATCCACAAAAACCTACAGTATGTAACACACAACAGGAAAGGGAAGATATTGCCTCTTTAAGAGTAATTTCAGGTAATCTGAGGAAGGGCATTTATTGTCCAATGAGATCAATGCCAATCCTTTGATTAAAGCAGGTGGAGATAAAGCTGTCATAAACTGAAATAGGTCAGTTGATATCATTTTTATTCTGGCCTGTAACTTAATAACCATCTTTATTTTTCTCATGTTTTGCAATCTAGATTACCGACCCGGCTAATTCTCGGTTCGAGGTTCCCATCTCCGTTCCCGCTGCCACGAAGAAAGCAGACAGTCCAGAATACATCGTGGAGATTTCAAAGCAGCCGTTTGGTCTCATCGTGAAGAGGAGATCTACAGGAGCAGTGCTGTAAGGCTTAAATAGGAAACGTTAGGATAAGAAAGAAGGATGTTCACAATCTGATATTAGCAGTGGCGGTTCTAGACCAATTTGACTGGGGGGGGGCCAGTTATTTTCTGAGGGGGGCACAATAAATACAGGACGAAAAAGACAAAGACAGTATGAAGTAATTGCGCATAAGAAAACAATGCAATACAGTTATTGGTATTTGTTTCAGTACACATATGTATTTCAGATACTTATAGTTAGTTTGTACGCTCTAATGCAGGGGTCTCCAAACTTTTTTAGGATGAGAGCTACTTTCAGAAAATAAAACAAGTTGTGAGCTACTTTTATTCCTCTTTTTTTTGTTTTTTGCAGTGTATATATTTAGCACATTTTAACATTATCTGCTTACCTTTTAACCTTTGTGTGCTGTTTGGGTCTGTGGGACCCATTTTCAGTGTTTACTAAAAGAAAATGTATTCAATTGAATTATTTTAGCGGCTTTATTTGGAGGTGGACCTCACCTCCTCTAGGGGGCTCCGGATCTCACCTCCTCTAGGGGGCTCCGGGGCAGGCTCACCCGGGAAGATTTTTTTTTAAATGTTGAAGTTAAATGCTTCAATCTGGTGCACTTTGAGCACAACATGAATGTATGGATACAGCTCTCAACACTCAGATAAAAGGGAGCTGTATACTTTTCAATAATCCAAACATCTTTAGAATATGATCACAACCAATAACAAATCATTTAAACTTGTTTATTCTTATCTTATGTTACCTAGTTAGCATTCTTTCTTTTTATTTATGCATATTTTACTAATCACTCCCCTTTTAAACTGTTGCAAGAACGTGATTGGTCGATATTCATTGTGGGGGTGGGGGGAGGAGGGGTGTTAGATAGATATAGAGTTGTAGTAAGTAGATAGAGTTCGCTATGATTGAGGTTTTGTTTATGCATAGGGTAGATTCTTTTAATTACATTTCCTTTTTTTTGTGTGTATTTTTTACATTTTGGATGAAACATGATAATTATTATACTGTACACACTTAAACAGTGTCACATTTATGAACAAAAAATATGATTGACTTACAAATAGTTAATGTAAACTTTAACACAACATATTTACACAATGAGAATAGTGTTGAAGAATAATTCTCAGTAATGTGGATGTGTTGACTAAGTGGGCAAATAATACAACACTTATTGCATTCTTACACAGCCTGTAAAGCCAAGAAAAGACATCAGTTAGGACATTTCTACGATATCAGAAAGCTCCGTTAACATTTATCATGATCTCCATAAAATATCGTTATATTGCCCAGCCCTATAGATAATAATAATTAACATGATATCACTCTCTCTTCCCTCTGCAGTCTGAACACCACAGTGGCTCCTCTCCTCTTCGCGGATCAGTTCCTCCAGCTCTCCTCCTCCCTGCAGAGTCAGTTCATCTACGGGCTGGGAGAGCATCGATCCTCCTTCCTGCACGACGTGCACTGGAACACGCTCACCATGTGGGCCAGAGACGTGCCCCCCATGGTAGGAGAGGCCTGTTTATGTCACTCTTCTGCTTACAGTTTGAGTTTTTGGGCAAGAGGGTGCCTTTTAATTCAGATGCAGTGTTGAAAGGGGGAGAGAAGGGGGTGCAATTGTAGATATTAACATTCAACTGATAGGACTTTGATTAGGTTTTCAACATTATATCAAATCAATAAACTTATAATAATGATAATAATAATCTATTTGATTTTTAAGCGCACTTTTCATTTGAGTAAACAAAACTCAAAGTGCTACAGAGTGAAATGGTTCAAACTAAACAACAACAAAATATATATATATTTAATAAAGTAAACAACAAAATAAAAACAGTGACGTTTAGGCCGGCATGGCAGCAAGTGGGGGTTTTAAAGGTCTAGTAAAAAGCTATTCTAAAAAGATGTAAAACAAGCCCCCAGGAAGTGCGCCGGACTCTGATGAAAATATTCGTTGTGTCCAAATGGCGGTACTACAACTTCCGTATCAGTCCGTGACGTCACCCGGCCCAGAAAGACTTTTCCCCATTGACTAACATTGGGAAAGAAACGTCTGTAAATCAGCGGATTCTTTTTTAAAAACGAAATAAACTACCCAGTATGAACTATTTTATAGCCCTTATTAGAATCATTATGTCCTTAAAGTTGTAAAATGCACTAAAAGCCGAATCTAGGGCCGTTTCTCAATCTCGAGGATACTGGCTTCCAAGCCAATATTTCAAGGATGCTACGTCATCGAGTGCCGCCGAAGGACTGTTCCAATCTCCAGCATACTTGGAATTCCACCGAGGCCGCGTCCTTGGTTTGGGGGAAATTTCGAGGCTGCACATGGGTAGACTTCGCGTCCTTAAAATCCCCACAATGCTTTGCGCGAGGACCAATTTCAAAAACCCTTGCGGAGAATGGCTGAACCGATGCAGCACACATTTAAATGTAAGTATGTAGTGGCGTAGTAGAACATGTGTTGGTAAATATGTTACTTTGTTACATTTGTTTGTTATCACGAAAAATGTGTTCCGTGAAAGTAAAGCAAGTTCATAATTAGATAGACATCGTGAGGTATTTATTTTCGGTACAGTTTATGTTGAAACCGTTAGAGAGAGTGGCACACTTGTTAGCCTGTTCCATTCTTCTTCATTTTCCGAAGCCGTGGCTTGGAAGTATATTTGCTTCATTTCTGAAGGAAGTGACTTGGAAGTACGCGACTACCAAGCCAGCATCCTCGCGATTGAGAAACGGCCTAGATGTATTTTCTGTCTCCATTCATTCTACTGAGCCGAGAGTGGGAGCTCCGGGGGCGGGGCTTAAGGGGCGCATGCTCTGTGAGCGCACATACGGGTTCTTCTGCTCTGGCAGCCAGGCATGATGGGTAATCTGTGACGTTTCGCTCTCTCAAAAGTTGGGCCATTTTGACTTCATGCGCCAATGAGCAGCTCTCATAGGAAAGAACGAGACCCCGCCTCCCACGCTGTATCCTGTTCTTATTATTTATCCATGGAGTAAAATGGTTCAAACCAAAAACAACAATATATATATATATATATATATTTAATAAAGTAAACCACAAAATAAAAACAGGGACGTTTAGACGGTAGGAACAAACACCCTCTGTTGTTGTTTAAATTAAAGGACTTGCAGTTGTTGAAGGACTTGTTAAATCTAGACTTAGCTGTCTCCTCCTTTTGAAGCCTTTTCCCATCTTTCTCCTATCCATTTCTATTACACAAACATTGTTTTGAGATTTCATGTCACATTTAGCATGCTTAGTGTTTAAAACCCTAAAAGGAGGTCAAATATGAGTGACACATTCTGCATTGGGTGGGTGGAAGGTAAGAAAGATGTGTCTAACAAACACAGGTCTTACACCCCGTAGACTGGTGTTTTTTTCCCTTTTGTGAAACCAAAAGTCAATGTTATTTATCGTAACCTCACATATTTTTGCGAACATGAACCAAAACCTCAACCAAAAAAAAAGTAAATAAATAATAAGTTAACTTAAATAAATACATTAAATGAAAAGTAATGCATAATTAATACTTTTTTTAAATAAAAAATAAAAAGAAGAGGGGTAAAGTGTGAAAGATATCTGTTAAGGAGTTACATTGGGAGTTAAATTGAATCTGTAGTTATATAATATTCAATAATTCTGTTCCGCTCTTTAATATAGGAACAGACCAACCTGTATGGAGCTCATCCATTTTACCTGGCCATGGAGGGGGGGGGGGGACGCACACGGCTTCTTCCTGCTGAACAGCAACGCCATGGGTCAGTCTGGTTTCACTACGTGCACTCACACACATCAGCAGCTGATTCTTCCAGTGTTGCGACAGTTTATGTGACAGGATGAAGCAATACAAACGGAAGTCTCTCAGTGTCACAGAAGCACGAGTTTCATTCAATATGAACTGCCCAGTGTGGTGCAAAGAAGTCATTTGGAGGTCAGGCTGTATTTATAAGATACTAAGCTAACGGAAAGGTGGAATTGATTTGTGAACTAAGTCAAAGTTAAAGTTCATTGATTTAATTTAAGCCCGAAAAATAAGGAATGTTGAAGATTAGCTTTTAATGCTATATTGCAGATATTTTTTCTTTATCAATTTCCATCTGTTTTTTACTAAATATCTAAAATATGTGTATTTACTCATTATTTCCTGTGTAAAATGTTTTATTTATTTGCTTTTTGTTTCATGGATGTGAGTTTCTCCTTGATCCCTTATCGTAGATCATTAACATTTTAATCAGCAGTGTCTCTGTTCCTCAGATGTGGTCCTGCAGCCGGCCCCCGCCCTCACCTGGCGCACCATCGGAGGAATCCTTGACTTTTACGTCTTCCTCGGGCCTGATCCTGCTTCAGTGATTGGACAGTATGTGGAAGTCATCGGTCAGTAAGAGTCTTCTTGGATGTAGTATAGTATTAGTTTATTTGTCCCTGACGGGAAAATGGGTTGCAGCACATCACAAAGGCATTAAAAAAGATAAGACGTACGTCACTGACAACAACATAGACACAGATAAAAACCAACAGACATAAAAAAACAACAGATATCGGCAGACATGACTATCTCATTTGCAAAAAGGGGGGGGGGGGACAGTGCCAGATCAGCTGGGTAAACAGTGCGTGCATCCAATGCAGGAGTTTGATGGCTTGTGGGACGAAAGACAGCCGAGATCTGTTATTTTTTAACAGAGGGGCACGATACCTCCGCCCGGATGGCAACAGTTCAAAGTAAGAGGCAAGAGGGTCCTAAAACTCTGTCCTTGTAAGCATTCTACATTAGCAAATGAGATTCCTGTCAATTTACTGGACAATGTTATGGCCCTCCTGACTGACTTTGTCTGTGCCTCAGTGGCGTTGCCGAACCAGCATATGATGCCGAAGGAGAGCACACTTTCAATAAAAGCATGATAAAACATCTTAACCATTCTGTTGCCGACATTAAAAGACAATCATTTACTTAAAAAAAACAATCTTTGTTGAGACTTAGCATTTACTTTCTCAGACCAAACATCCCATCTGAGCTTGTGGTCAAGCACGACACCAAGATATTTGTACTCAGTGACACATTGAATGGGCTCGCTATTTAAAAGAGTAGGGTTGGGCGATTGTGCTATTCTAAAATGAATTTCCATCTCCTTTGTTTTTGGTGTTTAGAAGCAGGTTTGACTTCTCACACCAGTTAATAAAGAAGTCAAGGACAGGCCCATGCTCCTCTTCCTCATCAAATAGGAGGCTGACCAGGGCTGTATCATCTGCATACTTAATAAAGTGCCTGTTGGGAAAAGTGCTAGTGCAGGAGTTGGTGTATAAAATAAATAAAAGAGAGGATAAGACACATCCCTGGGGTGAGCCTATCCAGGTAGTTATTGTATCAGAAAGTGCCATGCCTATTTTGACCTGCTGAGTTCTACAGCTGAGGAAGTCAACGATCCAGGAGATCAGACCAGGTTCAAGTGAGAATTCTTCAGTTAAAATATTTGCTAAAATGCTTGGCTTGATGATGTGGGACTGTTTACAGTAGCTGCATGACTCTAGCATATCCTACAGTGTGTACAAATAGTAATGTATCAAGAGACAGACCCAAGGGTACACCGATATGAACAGATTGGCTTGCAATGAAAATGTATTTCTGTAGACAACATGACAGAAAACACTAGATTTGAGAAGTCATCTTTTAGTCATTCTTCATTTTGATATTGTTTAATATAAAGTGTTTTGATAAAACGTACGGCAGTTCAATCTAAAGAAATTAGTAAAACACTTATTTTACTCTTGATGTCCTCACTACTCAATTCAATTCAATAGCTTTATTAGCACGACCATAATTACATACAGTATTGCTAAAGCTCGTTATAGTTGCAACATCCATACACAAATACATCCATATAAACAAACTGCTACATTCGGACCATAAGCAAACTACTCTCTCTCTTCTCCCTCCATGTTTCCTCAGGTTACCCAGCGATGCCCATCTACTGGGCTTTAGGCTACCATCTCTGTCGCTGGGGTTACAACACGAGCGACTCCACCTGGGAGATGGTCAAGAGCCTGAGGAATTATAAAATACCCCAGGTTAGGATTACCCAGAAGTCTGTTTGTGTTTATGTCAGTATTTTCTGTTTGTTCTTCTGTGTAAGTAATTATTCTTGGTGTGGATTTGTTCACAGGACGTCCAGTGGAACGACATCGACTACATGGATCAGTTCATGGACTTCACCTTTGACTCCAAAAAGTTCGGCACACTGCCCGACATGGTGAAAGATTTGCATGTTCATGACCAGCGCTACGTCATGATTCTGGTACACATGAGTTTGTATTTGCTCTTCAGTCCAGGTACTTTGTCTGCTCTGTGGTGTAAGTGTTTAACAGCTGTGCCCCCCCCCCCCCCCCCGCAGGACCCCGGGATCAGCAGCTCTCAGCCTGAAGGATCCTACTGGCCGTACGACGAGGGGCTGAAGAGAGACGTCTTTATTAAAGATGCCGAAGGAAAGACACTCATAGGCAAGGTGAGACACTGTAATAATGTTTCACCAACAACATCCCATGACACAATTACTACTCTCGCCTCTCAAGGTTCCCATGGGTTCTTAAGTTCATTAACATTTTATGAATTTGAGGAGAAAAAATCAAGACCTTGAATGTTTTTTTCCTTTGATTTAAAAGGGACCTATCATGCAAAATGCACTTTTGTACGTCTTTTATACATGAATATGTGTCCCCGGTGTGTCAGGGAACTCACCAAGTGTCAGAAAAGACAACCCTCTCTCTTTTCCTCCGTACCCAAATCTCTAAAAACGGGGCTGCAACGGATCTGATTATTATTTGAATTTTTCTGACGTCAGAAAAGGGGTGCTCCGCCTATATGGGCAACTCTCCACCTATCAGGGGAATGAGAGACCGCTCGAAAGCGCTGGAGACGCTGTAGTACATATGCGTTAACATATTGAAAAGTGATTTTATTCTACTCTGTCTGCAGTCTTTCATCCAACGCCATTATGTTTTAACCACAGAAGGCTTCTTAGGCTAAATGTGAATTGTTACTTACAAGCTAAAACAAAAAGGTGTCTGTTTTTTAATTTAACTTTTTATATGTCTTACACTTTGTCACTTTGGACCCTTGCATTTGAGGAAATTGGGCTTTCAAGGTCTTTGAAAAGTCCTTGAACTGGAAGGTGTGAGACTGAGTATATTAGAAATAAGACCTTCCCTCTCTTGCTCCAGGTGTGGCCGGGTCTCACAGCTTATCCTGATTTCTCGAATGAAGTGACTCATGAATGGTGGTACGAAAACCTTCTGAGGTTCCATGAGAAGGTGCCATTTGATGGGTTATGGATTGTAAGTATAGAAATGTCAGACATTATTTAAAAAATGACTCCCTGAACTTCATTATATCTTCTCTTTGACCTCTGTCTCATCCGTGTTTAGGACATGAATGAGCCGTCAAATTTCCTGGATGGATCTACTAATGGCTGTCCGTCAAACAGTCTGGAGAATCCTCCTTACACACCTGGTGGGATCTCAAGCACAAATCTAAACAAACCTGACATATACAACATTACAGAGTACATATAATGGCCAAATTAAAAAATGGTATTTGTCTTATTTTTAGGTATACTAGGAGGTTTGCTCAGAGCCAAAACTTTGTGTGCCACTGCCCAGCAGAAGCAGTCCATTCACTACAATATGCACAGCCTCTATGGACTCATGGAAGCTAAGGCGTCTGCAAGGTAAAGACCCACACGCATAAAACATCTTGAACATAATTTATGTACATCTTCTTATTGTTTTTTCATGTTTTGTGTCCTCTTGTCCAGCGCCATGAAGCGGATCGTGGCGAAAAGACCGTTTGTGATCTCCCGCTCCACCTTCCCCTCTCAGGGCATGTACTCCGGTCACTGGCTGGGAGACAACAGGAGCCAGTGGAAAGACCTGTACACTTCTATAGCAGGTTTGACACATTAATTACACATTTCTACAGTTATGAAAATCACGTTTTAAGGAAATCTATACAATTAGAAGTTTGGTGGTATAGAAAAAACATATTGTATTTTCAACGGGCAGCCGAGAGGTGATTATTAAAGCATTTAAGAATATAAACACACACATATAAGTGTTTATTCTGCATTAATCTGATATTAACATTTGGTTTTTCCAACCTTCATCTAGGAAATATTAGTTTGGTTTGATCGAAATAGACAAAAGGGTTACTTCATTATATAAAAAAGGCTGTTTGTTGACAGTATACATATATTCAGACTTTTTTACAATTGTTCCGAAATTGGGTAGATCAAAAGTAAGTCAGCGGACGAAAACATTCTTCCAAATAACGCACATGTTGCTCATGTCTCATGGGAGGTGTGTGGTGCAGTGGATTAGTGCGTTGGTGTTGGGATCAGGGGAGTACAGGTTCAAACCCCACTGCAGTCAGCATGTCGTTGTGTGTTTCTCAATGTCGAGTACGCTTGCTTGGTAGGACATGTCTTCCGAGTCACTTGCTTCAGAAGCGAGGCAACAATACTTCCTGGCATTCGGAAAACGAAGAGTGGAACAGGCGTGGGTCACATGAGAGGCCCCGCCTTACATTTTCCGCCACAGATTTGGGGAAATTGGTCCGTGCGCAAAGCATTGTGGGGATTTTAAGACCGCGGAGTCTACACATGTGCAGCCTCGAAATGTCTCGCTATGAAGTACGCCGGGCTCGGTAGATTTCCAAGTATGCTGGACATTGGAACAGTCCTTCGGTGGCACTCGATGACGTAGCATGCTTGAAATAGTGGCTCTGCAGCAGCTTTACTCGACATTGAGAAACACCCGTTGTGTCCCTGAAGACACTTCACCCCAAATTGCTCCTGTGGGTATTGCCCACAGTATTGAGTATGTAAGTCGCTTTGGATGAAAGCGTCTAACAAGTGACATGTAATGTAATGTCTGTGAAAGTGTGTGATTTATTTGCTAAGACGTAAGCAAAAGTGACCACAAATAATGAAAAGCAATTTAAAGTGAGTAATCATTGTCATATTGTGCATCAAATGCAAACTAGTCAGCCATTTTGAATATATTTATACGATTTTATGATACATATGTTGTGGTATAACTACTAATTTCAAGATTTCTTCTAAAAAAACATGGTTTCAAATATTTCATTGCACACGCTACTTTACGCTTATTCTGTAAACTGCAGGACCGTTGAGGAAGAGTAACCCCACCACCATGTTTTTTTAAGCATGGTTAAATGTGTCTCTGTCATGTTAGTGCCTGTTTTGAGTCGTCCACCTCTCTGTGTTTTCTCCCTCAGGTATGTTGACCTTTAACCTCCTGGGCATCCCTCTGGTGGGGGCAGATATCTGTGGTTTCAGCGAGGAGCCGCAGGAGGAGCTGTGTGTGCGCTGGACGCAGCTGGGAGCTTTCTACCCCTTCACACGCAACCACAACGCCATCGACATGCGGGTCAGGCGATAACCACAAAGCACAAAAGCTGTTCTGTCCCTCAGTTCTTTATAGAAATGTCCTGTAACACATGTCTTTGTTTTCTCTTCAGCCTCAGGACCCCACAGCGTTCAGCCCTCTGGCTCGGACAGCGATGAAGCAGGCTCTGCTGCTGCGATACTCTCTCTTCCCCGTCCTCTACACACTCTTCCATCACGCACATGTTCACGGACACACTGTCGCACGGCCGCTCATGTTTGAGTACGTATCAGAACTTGCTTATTAGGATAAAACGTGGATGTATGTACCATGTTGTGATATATAAAAGTGAACCGCAATGTCACTGCTCCTTTTGAGGTGAGAGGGCAAATTAAAGTGTCATCCATTATACAACGATGGCTTGTTAAAGCACAGCCAAGAATAAATATGCATACTCTATTTGGAGATTAGTTTTGGATGCAGCATGATAGCCGACATCAGCATAATTGGATATTGGTAAAATAGTTTTTAACGCAAGCTTCTAGCAGTAAATGAAGCCGTTTCTGGATCTTGTTGCTCTCAACATAGTAAACATGGTATTTAAATGAAAGTTCAAAAGTATTGTATTTATTATTTTGGATGGATTAGGATGTTTTTTTCTCATTGTTTGTTTCCTGTATGCACTCCAAAGGTTTCCAAAAGATGTGAAAACCTACGGGATCGACAAACAGTTCCTGTGGGGGAAGAGTTTGTTGGTGACACCAGTGCTGGATCCTGAAGTGGACTATGTGGACGGATACTTCCCAGAGGGCCTGTGGTATGACTACTACACGGTAAGACACACGCAGAGTGCACAGTGAAGTATGATTCAGGAACAACACGGTGTAAACAATCCTCTTCTGTCCACATGTGACCCTCCTCAGGGCGACTCTCTGCACAGTCAGGGGGAAGACCTTCGACTGCACGCTCCTCTGGATAAGATCAACCTGCATCTGCGTGAGGGCTCCATTACTCCAACACAGGTAGAGAAGATTTGTGGTTCAAATTACACTGCAGGTTTTTAATGATAATACATTTCCGCACTTAAAGGTCCCTCTACACTGTACAATGTCAGACAAAGTCGATCACTTCCTTTAGAGATTTTCAGTGCATAGAGTTGCCAGCATAATGGCCACATTTTTGTTATTATATTTTTCAGCTTTTAAATTATTATATGTGCAAATATCGTATACAATGCCATAAATAATAAGTGAGATGAAGAAAATAAAAAATACGATGGCCTGTTAAAGGAACCCACCTAACATTCAAATTAAGATGGCTGAATATGCTTGCAACCAATTTAAAAAAACAGATATACATTTTAGTTATACCACCACTGTACCATCCTTGAAAAACACAATTTCTTGAGTTTGACAATTTTAAGTTTTTTAAAAGTATGTGTTTTCTTTATAAATGTTTACATGGACTGCGTTCTATGTTTGTAAAATGTAATTTTCTTAAATGAGGGACTGCGGATGGAAATTAGCTCAAAGCTAAACCTGGCACTGTTACGCTTGATACATTTGAATGTTTTAAGTGTTCATTACTGTGCATTGTCCCTGGTAAATAAACTATTTAAATACAAAATATATAAATTCAAAGAAAATACAAAATGTTCCACTCAAGAAAAACTAGAGATCTGAAAGAAACAGAAAATCCTCTACCAGGAAAATAAAGGCTGGCATGCAATGGGTGTGAACAAAGATATATTATAATATATCTATTTTTCTGGAGATATTCAAACGAAAACTATTTTTGCAGTAATTTAATATCTACGTTAAATCCATTAATATTATCAAGCATCTGTTTTTTAGTGTCTCTAATGAACGCACACTGTACAATCATTACTTTACCTGTGTGTGTGTGTGTGTGTGTGTGTGTGTGTGTGTGTGTGATGTGTGTGTGTGTGTGTGGTGTGTGTGTGTGTGTGTGTGTGTGTGTGTGTGGTGTGTGTGTGTGTGTGTGTGTGTGTGTGTGTGTGTGTGTGTGTGTGTGTGTGTGTGTGTGTGTGTGTGTGTGTGTGTGTGTGTGTGTGTGTGTGTGTGTGTGTGTGTGTGTGGTGTGTGTGTGTGTGTGTGTGTGTGTGGTGTGTGTGTGTGTGTGTGTGTGTGTGTGTGTGTGTGTGTGTGTGTGTGTGTGTGTGTGTGTGTGTGTGTGTGTGTGTGTGTGTGTGTGTGTGTGTGATCAGGCGCCCAATCTGACGCTGTGGGTGAGCAGCGGGCAGCCGCTCCACCTGGTGACGGCGCTCTCTGAGGGCGGAGCGGCCAGCGGGGATCTGTTCTGGGACGACGGAGAGACCATCGACACCTACGAGAACAACCTGTACTCCTACATCCTGTTCAGCGTCGCTCAGGTGATCACACACAACTAGGTCTGCCTTAGAATGAAAATTGATAAGAGTGGAGAGAGTGAACCAAAACAATAAAGTTGTGGGAAACTAGCATGCTCCATTGAACTCAGGTAAAACATTCTTAGTGGGTTAATCACTATGAAATGAAATACAATTTTAAGACCTTGACTACACTGAACTTCTTAACAAGGGAGCAAGTGTATGTGGTTCATCAGCCCACTTTTCAAAGCGTTTCCCCTCATATTTATCATAGCAGAGAATGTTTACATGTCATTAAAAAACGATGCTATGAAACTAAAATTCATCTGTCTATTTTATAGAACGTGATGACGTCACAGGTTCTGCATAGCAACGTGGAGGCAACCTACATCACCGTGGAGACGGCCTCCTTCTACGGCGTGAAGCAGAAACCGAGCCGAGTGATGGTGAACTCCCAAGATGCAACGTTCACCTACAGAGACAGCCAGGTGAGGAGCGCAGGGTTGGAAACTATCATTGCTGGGTCTCTTGAGCTTAAAGAGGACAGTTCTGATTTTATAAAGTGGGGTTGTATGAGGTGCTTGTAGTCAAGCGTATTAGCAACAACACTTTAATCAACATTCAATAAGTGTTATCAACCACTCCAAGTAGGGAATGAGTCCTTACCCCAAGTGAAGGAGTTCAAGTATCTCAGGGTCTTGTTCTCGAGTGAGGGAACAATGGAGCGTGAGATGGGCCGGAGAATCGGAGCAGCGGGAGCGGTACTGCAGTCGCTTTACCGCACCGTTGTGATGAAAAGAGAGCTGAGCCAGAAGGCAAAGCTCTCTGTCTACCGGGCCATTTTCGTTCCTACCCTCACCTATGGTCATGAAGGATGGGTCATGACCGAAAGAACGAGATCGCGGATACAAGCGGCCGAGATGGGTTTTCTCCACAGGGTGGCTGGTGTCTCCCTTAGGGATAAGGTGAGAAGTTCAGTCATCCGGGAGGGACTCGGAGTTGAACCGCTCCTCCTTCGCGTCAAAGGAGCCAGTTGAGGTGGTTCGGGCACCTAGTTAGGATGCCACCTGGGCGCCTCCCTAGGGAGGTGTTCCAGGCACGTCCAGCTGGGAAGAGACCAAGGGGTAGACCTAGGACCAAGTGGAGGGATTATATCTCTTCGCTGGCTGGATTAAGTCGTGGACTTCGGGTCGTGGCTGAACCTGTCTCTGCGGTCCTGCCTTGGGTCTCGCCATGCTGCTTCCCTGATGGCTTCCACAGGATTGTAACTGACATCCTCGTGGATTCATCTTCTTATTACAGACACATGCATTTCCTAACATTCGGTCTATATGCTGTAAAATGTATTATCTCTTCGATTTACACACGGCATCTATTGCACGTCTGTCCGTCCTGGGAGAGGGATCCCTCCTCTGTTGCTCTCCCTGAGGTTTCTCCCATGTTCCCTTTAAACTGTGGGTTTTTCTCTGGAAGTTTTTCCTTGTACGATGTGAGGGTCTAAAGATAGAGGGTGTCGTTTTTCTCATACTGATATTCTGAACAATCTGTGCTGTTGTATTTGCTGTAAAGTGTCTCTACTGTAGGCTATTTTTATAATATATACAGCACTTTGGCTCGACCAAAAATAGTTTATAAATGTGCTATATATTACATTACATTACATTACATTACATTACATTGCATGTAGCTGACGCTTTTGTCCAAAGCGACTTACAATAAGTACATTCGACCAGGAAGACACAACCTTGAAGAAAACAGAATCATATAAGTACATCAGGTTTCATAGAGCCAAACATTTCAAGTGCTACTCAACTGGCTTTAGGTAAGCCAGTCCTTTATTAGTATAAAAGTGCTTCGTTAATAGTTCTAACGCTCGAAGTGGAGTCGAAAGAGATGAGTTTTCAGTTTGCGCCGGAAGATGTGCAAGCTATCTGCCGTCCTGATGTCAATGGGGAGCTCATTCCACCATCTTGGAGCCAGGACAGCAAACCCACGTGTTTTTGCCGATGGGAACTTGGGTCCCCCTCGCAGCGAGGGCGCAGCGAGTCGTTTGGCTGATGCAGAGCGTAGTGCACGCGCTGGGGTGTACGGTTTAACCATGTCCTGGATGTAGGAAGGGCCAGATCCATTTGCAGCATGGTACGCAAGTACCAGTGTCTTGAAGTGGATTCTAGCAGTTACCGGAAGCCAGTGAAGGGAGCGGAGGAGCGGAGTGGTGTGGGAGAATTTAGGAAGGTTGAAGACCAGACGAGCAGCTGCATTCTGGATGAGCTGCAGAGGTCGGATGGCACATGCAGGTAGACCAGCCAGGAGGGAGTTGCAGTAGTCTAGGCGTGATATAAATAAAACTTGATTTGATTTGGCCTGGGAGCGCCTTGGGATCCCCCAGTCAGAGCTGGATGATGTGGCCAGGGAAAGGAAGTTTGGGGCTCTCTGCTGGAACTGCTACCCCCACGACCCGACCACGGATAAGCGGGAGAAGATGGATGGAACCGCGGGGACACAAATTCAGAACATAAAAAGTGCATTAGCTTTAAATAAGCCAAACCATTTGAAGTGCGACTTTACTTTTTAAATGATGATTTAATGTAAGGAGAAGTTATATGGCACACCAAAGTACTAACACAGAAGCTGAGCAATGTGCTGCCACGGATGAGGGCTTACAAAAATCAATATTAGTTTTAAATGTGCTATATTTTCATTGCTTTACCCTGGCGCCAAACTTACCTTTCTTAAGCCGTTATATCTATCTATGTTCTCTTCAGACTCCTTTGACAAAAAGCTATAATTTAACCTATAAAACGCCGCCTTGACTGGTTAGTTTGTTTCGGGTATTGTGTGACTTTTGGTGAATCCAAACACAATAACATAAAACTAACCGATCATGGCAGCGTTTGACCAGAAGCTCCTACTGTATGTTTTGCGTTGTAAAAATACAGTTTGTCAATTAAGTGCAGCACTCATGCACATGTACCAAGTTATTTTCAACCACAGTTGTGAATACAAAGTGCCGAGTGCACATACATACAGTAAGTGAGGTTACCATGCTTTCATGCATTTCTCTGTTGTATCAGGAAGAAGCTCTTCAGGCTGACTTGTTGTGTTTTCTCTCTGCAGGTGTTAACCGTTGCAGATCTCGGTCTCAACCTCAGTCAGAACTTCACCATCAGCTGGATGTTTTGAATCAGATGTTTTTATTTAATCGTTGGTTTTATTTGCTGTTAAAGTCTCAAGCTGGTACTCTGTACAGTCTTTATGTTGTAGGGAAGTGATGATGTGTAGCTCTGTACTCCAGGACAGTGGAGGTTAAAGACAGGTAAGGCACGTTTATTTTCAAAGGCACATTTCAGCAATAAGGTAATGAAAAAATGCTTTAGATTAACCATAAAAAGCAGTGAGATGAAGTGCAAGACAATCACATTATAAAATGACATTCAATTGGAATTAAAAACTTTATATAAAAGTACAATAAAACAAGACAACCAATAAAAGGGATGATAACTGGTTAACATTTTTGTTTTGGGTGAAAAGACTCACGGACCTTTTTTTTTTCTTTCCTTGAGGCGTACATTTTAAACTGTCGATCTGATTTGGTTGCAAACACACTGAAATGAAAGATCAGATTCATCACTTTAACCTCTGAGTCATTGTTTCAGGCCATAATGTGTACAGAGACAAGCTGTCTGTGTGTCAGAACACACGAACAGATACTCTGGAGTGAGTCAGCTCAAAACACACAAAGGCTGTTGAAACCACAACATGCAGCCATTGACCTGCAGTAGTCTGGACACTGCTTTAAATATCTAATGTATTGCCTGTCAACACGTCGCTGAACTATCCTCTGATTCAAACCAAAAGCTTGTTTTTTATTTATTTCCTGTTTTCAATTCTCATCAGCAGAAGGATTATGTGCAATACGAGAAAGAGAGGATGATGTACCTTTCGAGAATTGGAGTCTGAATATATTTCATGATGTGCTTGAATGCGTCTTTACAGCTTATTGTTGCACTGATTACTTCTGCAGTGTTGTAAAGGTAGATGCAGGTGCCTTATGATTCCTGTGTTTGTGAGCGTCACTGGGTTTTAAAACGCTGCTGGCTGATAGTACTTCTGCCATGCATGAGGATTACTTTAATGCATTATTGCAGAATACTACAACAGCCGTTCATGTTCTGCGTCATGTTATTGTGAGCTTTCGCTGATACATTTCTGTTTGTACAATCTTTTGACCGTAATGCTGTGAAGATCTGATTTGAATTTATGGTCACAGAACATGGCTGAGAAGAGCTTGCACCTTTTCAAAGCAGATCGTCAATGCATGTGTGCTTTAAAAAACAAAACAAATATTTCTACGCATGTAAAATACGATGCAAAGTTTATTTTACTCTGTTGTGTCAAGGTAACTGTTATTGTGCCTCAAAAAATGCAGTATTTTTCATTAATTGTTGTTTTATTTTTGCTTTTTATGAACAAAATAAAAACTATTCGAGCTCTAACGGGTCTGTGTTTTATTTTTTATGACGTGTTTTTTTGGGAAGATGAAGTAGTATTAGTTTATTTGTCCCCGAGGGGGAAATGGGTTGCAGCACATCACAAAGGCATTTAAAAAGATAAGACATACGTCACTGACAACAACATAGACACAGATAAAAACGGACAAACGTGAAAAACAACAGATAAAATAGAAAACGTATGCACAATATTTACCCTGATTTAATTTAAATACATTTATTTTTATTTTGCCTGCATTTGGATTTGCTCCTTGAGGTGCTTCAGCCACTAGAGGACACACTTTCTCACAAAGAGGGATTTATACACTCAATTCTAATCCGTTTTTTAAAGAAGACTGAGAAAATGTGAAGAACAAAATCCTTCAAAGCATCCTTGAACAATGTAGGCTACTTAAAGGTGGGTAGGTAATTCACTTCAGAAACACTTTTTGTTACATTCCATGGAATGCTCTTAACATCCCGATAGCAATGAATACATGAAATGCTTTGGCAATAAATACATAAAAAAACCTCATCTGTGGAAGCCGTAGTACTGTAAAAAGCTCGAACAATCATCTGAGCCGGCCCGGCTAAAATAACTGGATGGCCTACCTGCCTGTCAGCCTTCCATCTGTGCATCACGTGCGCTGCGCTCATAGAGAGGCGAAGTCACTCCCCTTCCGGGAGCCTCCATGGGACCCCGGAAGCGGAAAATTATACATTGAAGGGACATTCTACCAGAAACGTATATTATCTGTCCTGGGATTGTTACAGTGAATACAAATTATAATCTATAACATATCTTAAAACTGATGTGATAGTTGTGTTTTGTGAGTTGTTTGTACATAGGTCTGTGATTCATTAGGGTTTCAGATGTTTTTTAATTCATTGAAAAACACTTTTGAAAAATAGAAGTTCTTAAAAATGGCCTGTCCCCAGCCAAATTGGAGCGAGGGGTTTACATTTCTTAATGAACTTAAAACTTTTATTTTAAAAACAAACGTCATTAATAACACATTTAACTTGTTATCTTTTACCACAGTTCATTGAAAACATTGAATAATGCTTACATTTGACCAAAAAATTGTGTTTTACAACAGTCCCCATGTTTTCGGTCAGTCCTGTCACGCTTCATAAAATACTCCTTACAAAATTGTGTAATACACCTTTAAGAACATGATTGTGAAGGAGTTACATCATCTGAATGAGGAGGAGCTGTCCTTGAGGTGGGTAAATTCTGTCCTTGAATTTTAATATTTTAATCTTGTTTTTACACCTTTTTTTTACGTGGACAAGCTAAAGGGTCAGGTGCTGTCACGTTCAAATATCCCTGAAAAGGATTATATTGTTTTTGTTTTTAAAAAATGTATTAAAGTTCACTAAAATCCCTTGCTAGCAAGCTAACTATTTTTAAGCTAACATGTTGAAATGCTGAGTAATGGCAGTTAAAATGGCCGACGGTCAGGCCCTGTCACGTCAGGCCCTGTCACTGTCACAAAACAGCCAAACACTTCAGAGACATATTTTGTATATCTGAGACCTCTAATATATATGAATGAAAAACAGTCTAATAGGGGACCTTTAAATACCTGTTAATATTGTAATGGGGGTTATTATCTGTAAGTAACAATGGCAGTAATTTGTTTTAATTCATGGAAATTGCAGTTGAATGGCTCCAGTCAGTGCAGCTGAGAGACAGATGCAGTGTCGGGCACGCAGAAATGCAGAACCTGATAGAAAGGAAAGACATCTTCAGAGAGAGAAGGAGAGATGGAGGCAGAAAAAAGAAAGTAGGAAAACTATTGACGAGTTGAGTAAGAGAGAGCAAAGACACAGGCGTAAGTTATGGCGAAAGCAACAACAACGAAAAGGAGTGCAGACCGTTTGGTGAGCCATGGCTGTGACATTAACAATGCAATGGGTCTGTTTGAAGCCTTGGTAAACACAGGCACCACTATTAAACTGTTCTATGTAACTGAAGAGTCCATTGACATGGCAATAAAGAACATGCCAGAAAGCATCCCCCAAGTCCCCTCAACAATGAGAATACACCAGATTCTCACAACCTCTCCTGGACAGATGTTGTACCGGGATGTGAGCTGTATGTGCACTGTAGACAAGATTTACCATTGCACATGCTATAACACAAAGGCATTCAGCTTCAACAAACCAACGACCACACCAGCAATAGAAGAGATAACATGGGGTCCAGATGTTATACAAAAGTGGTATGTAATAAAATATGACAGTGACTTCTATCCTGGCATCATTACTGCCATTGATGAGGTTCAAGTGCAAGTGAAATGCATGCACAGCGCTGGAGTAAACAGGTTATTTTGGCCTACAAGAGAAGACATGATCTGGTACCTATTTGAGGATGTGCTTTGTTTCATTCAACCGCCTCAGCCTGTGACTAGCCGTCATCATGAGATAAAAAAAGAAGTTTGGGCCAAATTGGCAAAATAGAAGATGACATTTTTTTTCCTCGTACGTGTCATTAGCTCCAATTGAAATAATGACATGCATGCAGTGTGTTTTGGTTTTGTTCGCTTTCAAAAACACCTGAAACCCTTGTGAATCACAGACCTATGTACAAACAACTCACAAAACACTACTATCTCATCAGTTTTAAGATCTGTTATGTATTATAATTTGTATTCGCTGTAACAATCCCAGGACAGATTCTGGTAGAATGTCCCTTCTACGAGAAGTGCTTTTCTATTTCATGTTAATGTTCATTGTGTCTGGTCATTTGACTGTTAAATGCAATTGTATTGAACTGTTAAATTACTTGTTTTTAAGCTGACAAATAATCAATTATTAGATTAAATGAATTGTAAATTACCAATGTTAAGTTGTAATATGTGTTTATTAAAACAATGCTTCGAGCAGTTATCAATAAATGTCTATCAAATCTTATCGTGTGTCCTTAAATGATTATTACCACATCAGTCTAATATTGAATCATGATAATAATTTTAAAAAGGAAAACTTACCAAAACAAGATTTAAAAAATACAAACATACATGTTCTGAATCAATTCAATCTATTAAGTCAGCCCTGTCACAGGCTGTCAACCCTGTCACGACAGGGTCAGTCCTGTCACACAGGAAATTATAATACAGAAATTGACTATTTATTTATTTTTTAAGTGAAATAACCTCTACAATTGTGAGCTTGGAGGTGGGGGGTCATATCCACATTAGCTGTTTAGAAAAATAATTGGTGTAAAAGTATTTTCTTTACAACAATATGACTACCTGGTGATTATTCTTTCCTGACCGTCCACTACAGTTAACTGATAGGTTGCTAAGAATTCTTAAAAGGATTAAAAAAACATTTTAGATACAATCAGGGACATGTGATCAATGGGAAAATGTTATTTGTATTAAAAAAATATATTAGGAAGCCATTCTACCGTACTCACATTTGTCTGTGACAGGGCCTGACATCTTAAGGGTGAAACTCATTTAAAAATGGATTTTATTCAATAATAAAAACATGCTGAGATGGGACAATATGTGTTCCTAACAGTTTAACATGTTCTCCATATGACCTGTTATTGAAATTGAAAGAAAGAAATAATTTTTCTTCAGTATATTTAGATGTGGAAATATACGTTTATGGTAGAATGAAAGTCAATGGAGAGAGAAAGGTTATCTTTTGATCCCGTTTGAATTGTGCCACGAATGACACATATGATGTTTGTCAATTTAAAAGAACATTTTACAAGTCAAAAAAATAAAAATGTGTCGTAAAACTGTGAAGTTACACATTTTTTTGTGTGAAACCGCTCAGTGAACTACAGGTCTCTGGTCTCGCACAAAACGCGTCATCATCACAAAGACGGCCGTCACGTTAGCAAATTTCACCTGTTTCTTTCAGAATGAGGCGAAAAGTATAAAACGAGGTGAACATCACTACAAGTCTGGGCATGTTGAGAGCTGTACATATACGAAAGGGGAGTTAGTCGGTTCTGTAAGAGCAGCGGGACCGGCTTTACAAGGTTTCGGTGAATAATATGAGTACAATGTGTAACGTTAATGTCAGCTAGCTAACATTAGCTAACAAGGTACACTAACGTGTTTTGTTTTAGTAACTAGTTTTCTCCTTAAGAACTTCGTTGTCTCTGTGTATGCTGTGGATAACATTAGTGTTCACAAGAACAAGGTACACTCCCGTGTTTTGTTTTAGTTGCTCTTTAGATTGAAGCGGCCAGTTTTATATCGACTATACTGTATGTGTGATCTCCTTTTTCTCGTTGTGTCATTTGAGTTTATTTGCTGTGTGTAGATTCAAGGATTTTGGTTATCTAGGCACAGCTGTGTGTGACTCCCTCTGGTACACCGGTATGTGTTTTCCTAATGTAGAGAGCATTGATTAATTAATAAACTACACACTGAGTCTAGATCCTGACCAAATCTTTTTTTATTGTTGATCAAATGTTTTTCAAAAATGTATTCATACACATTTAGAAAAATACAATGTACAATCACAACCAATACAACACAAATTACAAAAAATACAGAAAAAACAAACAACAACAATCAGACAAAACTATGGAAAAATAAACCCTCCCACCCCCAGATCCGGACCATCCTTGTATTATTGCTCATTCAATCTATTATAGCATGCTAACAAATGGTACTTACTTTATTTTACAGATCTGCATGGGAGACGATGGCGCGATGCAGAGCGCTGTCTGTGATTGTGCACAGGGGATGTACAAATGCAGCCAAGCTGCAGCATTGGCAATATTTGCCATGTGGCAGATCAGCTCCACAGATGTTGAGTGCCAGTGGAGGAAGCCTGGCACTTAAAAAGTAGTCCAGCCGGTGTCTCAACTTTACCAACAGCGAGAGGAGACATACAACCCACTGGCCAGAGACATCGCCAACTGTCAACTGGGGGGTTGTAAACGAGGCCGAAGGGGTGAAGGCTTTTGTGGAGGCCTATCAAGTGACAGTGTTCGAATCGAGTCTGGTCACTTTGTGAGTGAGTCGGGTGTTTAGGGGGCATCACCCAATGGACTTGTGCAGCCATCTGCCCTGCTGGAGGTGAAGTGTCCACACAGCCAGAGGAACATGACCATCGCGGAGGCAGTCCAGTTACCATCCTTCTGTCTTCGTGAGGAGGGTGGGTCATATATTCTCAAGGAGAATCACCCATACTGGCACCAGGTCCAAGGGCAGCTGCATATCACAGACCGGAGTCTCTGCTACTTTGTTGTGTGGACCACGAAGGAGGCGATCATCATCCCCATCCCCAAAGACCCTGCATGGCATGGAAATCTCCTCCTCCTGGAAACATTCTACACCCAGCATATGCTCCCTGTGTTGGCCAGTAGAGAGGAGGACATTTAAATAAACATACTCTTAACAGCCTCGAACTCTGCGTTGTGTTTCGTATGTGTGATGGGGTGTTATGCAGGGGGGAGGAAAACAGGACACAGCAGATTGGGATTGTGGTGGAGATGCTGAGCAGTTATTTAATTGTTGCATGTAATTATTATTATACTACGTGCTTCTTAGTTATTCCATCTTTTGCTGTAACATGGATCTGTATGTAACTCTATATTTACTTGTTATATACCACACTTCCTTCTACATCATACACCATCATTATACATGATGGTGTATATAGGATATATATATTTGTATACATATCTGTAAATTGTATAATTTTATTTAAACGTCTTTTTGATCTCTGTCTATAAACACAAACTGAGTAAGATTGACAATAAAGTTGACTTTGAAAAATATATATATTCTTTATGAAAATAGTTGACTGTTGTCAAATGAATCCAAATGAAACGTTGGACTGAACTACAACTACGCCTTTAAATCTCTACGGACTGTTTTTCAGTGGGATGGCAAGTTCCTATCTTTAAACATTTATTAGTTTTTTCTCAGAACAGATTTGATTTTCTGAAGTTAATTTAACTTTGGCGATCATGTAAGGTCATTATTAAAAGGTACAATCAATTTGTTTAGGGTTGACTAAAATAATGAAAAACATTTAATTTGGATAATTTACTGACAGAATAAGAAACTCAATGATGCTCTACTCACCTGTTCCCTTTTTATAAAGTGAAACAGTTGAAACGATAGATTTTAGTAAACTTAAAAACAACCTTCTCCAAAAGCTATCAAGGAATATACCGAATACTTGTTTTAGAACTTTATTACATATTTGTATATAAATAGTTTGAATGATCCATAATTGACAGAAGCTTGTGTTTACTCATATATTAATGTCTTTGTAACTTCAGTAAACCACTACCTCACTAATTTCTTTCATTCATCACGGTTCAGTAAACTAAGTGATACATGAACCAGTTTAATCATTATAATAACGTAGGATTGCAACTCTTTGAAACTAGGTGGCTCTTAAAAGAGCCGTTGTGTTTGGGTGTGCTGGTCTCAGGTCAGTCTAAGCCCTCTCTCCACGGATGCGGCGGGCCAGCTGGATATCCTTGGGCATGATGGTGATCCTCTTTGCTTGGTTCATCTTACTGGGGGGCAGCTACATGGATGTCGGTGCAGTCCACAATCATTGTGCAGTTGAAGGCAGAATTAATTTATTATTGACTCCGAATGAAGCACAACTTCATGTCATACAATACAATGACTTTATTTGTAATTGTGTAAAAAAATATGAGCATTGATTAGCAAGCAGGACCTGCAGGAACAGAGAATGGTGACGTATGGAGCTGGGAAGAGAGAAGAATAAAGAAAACAGATCAACTTTATTATCGGATATTAAAAATTCAATTTCAAAACAAGTTGCCGCTCCTACAGTTTTCTAGTATGTAAAGATGATTTCACATGACCTATGCAAAATATCACACTCAATACATTTGTGTCTCTGGGGGGTGCATTGTACCTTTGATGTATATAAATAATATACCATAACCAAATACTATTACGTACAGTGGAAATCAGGTTGCCAGAGCAGGTCAGTGTGCATGTTCCTCAACGTCTCAGCCAGGGGCGTCGCCTGGACCTGGAAACATTCGGGGCTTAGTCCAGTGGCGGCGCTACAGTCAAATTTTCTACTGCAAGACTCCCCACACGCACATACACAATTGCGCCATCTGGTGTCACAAACGTGTGCCTGCATTAGCTTTGTTACGGCAATGGATTGTGGGAGATTCTCATAGCACGTGAGGATCTCTTGAGAGTAAGGTGCCTGTATTATCTCGGTGGACAAAATGTATGTTTTTATTTTATAAGGACAATAACGTACTGTTGTGTTTGTTTAGTTTAATGTTAATTGTTTAATGCTCACAGTCACAGCAACATGTTTTTTGTGTGATTGGTTATTTGTTTTATATGATTTATCAACGTGATCATCAATAGCTAATCTGAGCACCAAAACCCAGCTCACGAGTCCTTTTATGCTGTCCATTGAAATGCAGGTATGTGAGTTTTGTACACCAGTTTATTTATGTTTAATGTTTCACATTGCTCCACATGATGCCTTGACTACAACGTCTTCCATGTTTCTACGCTTCTTCCTCTGTGTCACAGTTTCGGCAATATCAAGATCATTGCACAGGGCCTTGGTCTTGTCATAGACCTCATGTGCTTTCTCGTTACTTTGGTAACTTTTCAGTGTGTTCTCAACTGCTGTTTTGTAATCTACTGCCTGCACCAAGTCAAGTGTTTCTTTCTGCAGGTATTCAAGCAGGCCCTGAGTGGTTGAGAGCAGTGTCTGGAACATGACAGCATGTAGATGGTACTGAATTTTCAAAGCTTGCTTTCCAGTCCCTTTGCTAGAGGGGCTGAAAGGCTCCCTAAAGTCTTGATCAAAGCAGGAGGTTTTTGACATGCCCAGCGAACAAGTTGTTTGTCCCCTACCTCTAGCTGTTTCTGAAATGTTTGCAATCTCTGATGGTGGACAAGAGATGTGGAGAAGAAAGAGTAGAGACACTCCAGGAGATCAACGCAGGTATGTGAGTTTTGTACACCAGTTTGTATAAGTTTAATGTTTCACATTGCTTGTGAAAAATATACTACCACTATACGATCACTGATGTTTTGTTGTTGACTGGACACTAATTTTGTAAAAGAGATAGCATGAGAGGATCTCTTAAGCAATGCAGCTCACGTGTCCTTTTTATATTTATATTTTATCCTTTTCCATTGAAATGCAGGAAAGTAATCACCAGGTCTGAGTGATCTGTTGCCGAGGGGACACTACACCGGAGTTACATAAGCAGAGATAAAGTGCTATTTTGGGGGGAACTCACCTCCTCTGGGGTCCCCCAGGAAGATTTTTTTTTAAATACTGAAGTTAAAAGCATCAATCTTGTGCACTTTGAGAGCAACATTAAGAGATATGGATAGATCTCTTAACACCCATATGTCAAAAAGAAATATCAGAATCAGAAACGGGTTTATTATTTAAAAACACTTAATTTTCCAATTAAATCATAAACTATGTCAAATTATTAGAAGTTGTTAGTAATCAGATTAAACAGAAAAAAGGGATGGAAGGAGGAAATAATAATCTCTCATCTCTTGCTGTTTGCGGTTGAAATGATCTCTTTTGCTGGCCAAATGGAAAGCAGTGATGTCTCACTTGCCTTGGCCCCGTATCTGCAGTCCCTAAATCAGTTCCCCAGTTACCCATTGCCTCTTGTCTGTTCTGGTGTTCCTGTTCATTGTTGTCTCCATTGTTGTTCTTGTCTGTTGTATCTCCTTCTTGTGTGTCCCTTTCTCCTGTTCTCCTTTCTTCATCCTCTACTCTGTTTGGCTCATCTGTGATGACTGTGTAGGTAAACACAAACAAGTATGTAAGTCAATCAGTTTCCAGCTCTGTCAAATAAATGAATTTCAAGATACACACCTTTGTCTTCATTAAAATGAGTGTCACCACACTGTCACAAAATGTAATACTAACCAATTGAAAATAGTTAAATTTACATTGGAAACCTCTTGTAGATATCACTATTAAGAGTAGTTATCTGCCAATAGGACAGAATTATTCCTATACAAATGCAGTTTGAGTAATTCACTTAATTTATTTACTTAAAACTTTAATATAGTCATTTTCACTTAATACTCTAATATAGTCATCTTTCTGCATTCAACACTAAGGAAAGCTGTACAATTTGACATGATAATGAGGAAAAAAGGCCTCCGACAATGCAGATCATTTTTTGATCATATCAATTTTAAGATGCGGGTCAAGGCTTAATATTTGGGAGCATAGTGTCCCTTGCTCCCTTTCAGGAGCCCCACTGGATTGGCTTTGATCTGAAATATTTGTATAAAAAGCTTGTTAGCTGGCTGTCCATCTCATAATGTTCACATAGAAACTAGCTGTCAATAGGAAATATCAATCAGAAGAATTATATTTTCATGCAAAATCTGTCACAAAAAGAGGTTGCACATTTAAATGCAGGTGTTGTTATGGCAACGTCAGTGGCCAAACAGCCACATTTACTGCTGCAAATACGTTCAAACATGCTGTAAAGCAGTGGCAACTATGCCACCATTTCAGCTGACTTTTTCTCAGAAATACTGTCACATAACATCCATAGGCTATATATATATTTCAGTGCTAGGTTGATGCTTAGCTAAGCTAACTATGAAACACTTTAACTGACAGGACTCAGGATCAACTGTGTACTACTGTAAGGTAGCTTCTAACTTCATGTCGAACACAGACAGTAAGTCAACATTTCCCAGAGAGCTTTCTTTGAAATCACCAAGTAACGCTAAAAAACACAACATTTAGATTGTATGACAAAGTATTTATTTAATATATCTGGCTAGCTATAGCTACTTGCTAACGGTTTAGCTTACCCGCGCGATTCAAAGTAACGTCAACGTAGCTATAATTTATGCTTTGCTTACATGTTCGCATAACTTGTAAGTTTACTGACAGGTACATACCTTGTTCATCTGGCTCAGGTGGTGGCTCTGGGGTTGTTGTGTTAGCCACCACTTGAGAATTGCCATCTTTTGTATTAAAGAAATGTCTAATGTCCATCTTCAGAATCTCCGCGTCCGGGACTGACAGTTTAAAGTTTAAACATTGTCACAGAGGAGAGGTACGTACCTGTCAGCCAATAAAACACGTTTATTTCCATGCAACTCTCTGATTGGTCTGGTGGCGTCGTCTTGCCTCTGTGTTGCATTCACTGAACATGGGAAATTACAATCCTACCGTCCGTCCTATAGGTAAAGTAGGTTAATGTATTATATTATTGAGGGAGAATTTGTCCGGGGCTAAAGAAAAAACATCCGGGGCTAAAGCCCCGGATGCCTACCCCAGGCGACGCCCCTGGTCTCAGCAGTTACAGGCGAGGTAAAGAAAATAAAAGAGAAAAAGGTCAGTAACAACACTTTAAAGTAACAGCACTTTGAATAATTATCTCTTCTAACAATTTTCTCTCAATAAGCACACAACGACTGTCTTTCCAACAAACAGATTGACTCACCCTCACTGTCATCACAATGAAACACGTCCAGAAGAATGTCATGCAAAGCTCCATGCCTGCCTTCGACTCTCCCTGAACTGCTTCCTTAGCACCCGGTGGAGGGCGCAGTAGGCTACTCTTCAAAAGTTTCACGAAATACTTACCATCATCTTTGGTTACTGTTTAACATTTTGGTTTACTTCATGTAATAAAATAATAACTTCATGGTAAGGCTACTAAAAATGACAAGGCTAAGTAATGTAATGCTAACTAATGTGCTCGCTACTCGTCGCTACTAGCTAGGTAGCTAACTTGACTATGTTCCATGCACAACATGTATATTACCTATGATATTACCTGATATGTCTGATCCAGCGACTCCTGGTCCTTTCATCAGACGGGAAGCGATAGAACGAGCAAGTGGTATGATCACTTTTGTGATTACAACCTGGTACAAAGCACACAGGCATCTTGTAAAAGTGAACCAACCACTTGGAGCATTATCGCCGGTGACATCACTTACGCGACCCAGAATGGGATTTGGGATTTGTAGTCTTTGTAGTCGCGTATTTTTCATAGTCTTATATTTCAACAGTTTTACGACAAAATGTGACTTTTTTGACATAGAAATGATTGTTTAAGATTGACAAACATCATATGTGTAGTTCGTGGCACAATTCAAACGGGATCAAAAGATACGTTTTCTCTCTCCATTGAATTCAGTGGCGGCGGGTCATTAGGGGCAGGTGGGGCACAGCCCCACCTAGTGTCAGAAGAAAGTATTACAAATAATGATTACAAAAAAATACTAAAAAATAAATAAAAAAACATATAAAATATATTTTAAGGTCATGTTTAATAATCTGATTCGTCTGTACATTTCTGTTTTAGTCTGTGTTCTTCTAATTAGTGTCTAGAGTGCCGTTTTGAGCTGTTTAGAGCCATGTGGGACAAAACCCGATCCTGCCCCTCCCTCTCACAGTCTAAGTGAACGGTGATTGTAAAAACTACACTGCGCATGCTCAGAGTATTTTTCTATTTAATGTGTGTGGCAAAAAAATAATGACCGTAGGGGCATAGTGCTCCCATCCCCACCATACGTCATCTCACATAATTCAGAATTGATTGGCTGTAAGTACTCACGTGTGCAGTGCTGCGAAACGTCACGTGTAGTTTGAAGAGGAGACGAGAGAGCAGCATATAGCTAACATCACCAGCGATTAAAAGAAGTAAAAAACTGAAAGAAAATGAATGAAGTTGACCATTTACTGGAGCACACATTTGAGACACTTAGTCTCGGAGAGAAACTGGAGGTAAAGCGCCTCGGTGCCCACCATCCACCGGATTTCCAAATGGTCCAGACTGCGGGCAAAGTTAAACGTGGGTTTAACGCTGAGTGGTTTGCTAAAAAGAAATGGCTAACGGCGAGCATCCAGAAGAATTCCCTCTTTTGCTTTCCTTGCCTGCTTTTTGGTGAAGATCAAGGTACTTGGTCGAGGACAGGTTACAAGGACTTAAAGCATCTTTCGGAGAGGACAATGAAGCATGAGAGCAGCAACAGTCATTTGGAAAATGCCGTAAAATTGGGATTACTTGGAAGGGTGAATGTTGCAGCTCAGATTGACAGCGCCTACAGACGCGGCATTGATTCTCATAATAGGAAGGTGGAAGAAAACAGGTACGTGCTTGGTCGGATCATCACCTGTATTAAACTGTGTGGGAAATGTGAGACAGCACTGCGGGGCCACAACGAGTCAGCGGACTCTCTGAATCCAGGGATATTCAGGTCAATTTTCGAGACAATGTGTGAGGGCGATTCCAGGCTTCAACGGCACTACGAAGCTCAGCTTGTTTTCAAAGGGACATCAAGCACCATACAGAATGAACTCTTGGACTGCATGTATGATGTGTACAGGGAGGAAATAGCCAAGCAAGTGGACAACACATCATTTGTTGCCGTTCAGGCCGACGAGACAACCGATGTCTCCTGTAAATCGCAAATGGTGATTGTGCTGCGATACATTATGCCTGACCTCACAGTTACAGAGCGTTTTTTGGAGTTTGTGGAAGTAAAGGACAAAACTGGTGTAGGTCTCTCTAACAGCATCAAGGCTGTTCTGGAACCCCTGAAGCTGAAAGAAAAGCTAATCGCTCAGACCTATGACGGGGCGGCCGTCATGAGCGGTAACGTGCGCGGGGTACAGACGGTGATGAAGGAGACGTACCCAAACGCTCAGTTTGTTCACTGCTACGCCCACCAACTGAACCTGACCCTGCAGCAACTGTGTTCAGCAAGGATGAGCATCCTGAAGGTGTTTTTTGCAGATCTAACTGCTTTTTCCACTTTTTTCTCCGGTGCTCCAAAACGTGTTGCAGCTCTTGCAGAGGCAACACAGAGACGCATCCCACGGCCACCGGCTGTGAGATGGAACTTTAAAAGCAGAACTGTGAACGCGGTTTGGGAGACCCGAGATGCACTACTTCAGTGTATGAAGCATATACGCGCACAACCAGGATGGGATGCGGTCACCATAAGTGAGGCATACGGCCTGTCAAAGAAACTGCGGGACCGAGCATTTATGCAGCTCCTGGAGTTTTTTTCGTTGCTTATGCCAGAAGTGGATGTTCTATACAACACTCTGCAAAAACGAAGCATCGATGCACCTGGGATCAACAGCGCGCTCTGCCGTTTCAAGGAAAATGTTCAGAAAATGAGGCAGAAAACTGATGCATTGGCCGCCACTGCTCATGATGGAACAGACGAGCCAGGCCGACGAGTCAGCAGCACAGCGCCGGTGATGAAGGAGGCTTGTGACACAGTCATCTCACAGGTGGAACAGAGGTTCTCACAGAGTGACCATTTGATCGCTGCAAAGCTTGTTGACAGCTCATTCTTCCCACAGCATGTCCTGTCATTTCCTACACCTGAGCTTGACTGCGCCGTGAAACTGTGGCCTGCGTTGGGAAACAAGGAGAAGTTGAAGTCTGAGCTGACCACGCTCTACCGCCACAGTGAGCTTCACACTGGAAACACTGCCCTGTCTCTGTTGAAATCCATTCACGAGAACAACTTGGAGGAAACGTTTGCTGAGACTGTTATTTTGGTCAAAATAATAGTGACAACTCCGATGACGACATCCGAGTCAGAGAGGAACTTTTCCACCCTCAAAAGGATAAAGACTTTCACTCGCAACACCATGGGACAGCCGCGACTTAACGCATTGGCCATGCTTTCAATTGAAAGCCAGTTGATCCAGCAACTACAGGACTTCATCCCCAAAGTGATAGACACATTCTGTCAGAGGAAGGACCGCCGTGCCGCTTTTCTTTTCAAGTGAGCCTTCAGCTTTGGTAAGTTCATTTATGTCATATATTTTGTTGATCTTCTGTGTTTTGCCTCTGCTGGATCGATTGATATTGTGACCTCGATGATGAGTGTCTGTGTTTTCCTTATATTTACAGTCTATGGTGTTTTAATGCTAAAGCATTACGGTTGTTGTTATTGTTAAGAATTACTTTGTGATGGTGACCTTTACTCCATGTATGAAGGTGCATTACTATGACATCCCCACGCTGTGTACGTAAATGTATGCGCTCACAGTGTTGCTCCTGTGGTCTTCAGTATGTAATTTGACACTCTCTCTCTCCTCCCCCCCCTCTCTCTCTCCTCCCTCTCTCTGTCCCCCCCCTCTCTCTCTCTCTCTCTCTCTCCCCCGACCTCTTTCTGCCCCCCCAGTTTTGTACACCTAGAAACGCCACTGAAAAAAAGTCAAAATGTGACTTTTTTGACATAGAAATGATTGTTTAAGATTGACAAACATCATATGTGTAGTTCGTGGCACAATTCAAACGGGATCAAAAGATACGTTTTCTCTCTCCATTGAATTCAATGTATAATTTTTCGCTTCCGGGGTCCCATGGACCGGAAGTAGATGGGCGTGACTTCGCCTCTCTATTGGTCATGTTCGTGTGTGTTGGAGGAGGGGCTCTGTAAGGAAGCCTGAAGGAAGGGGCAGATTTTTTTCGGCTGCGTACTTTCAAATTCTAGCGCACTCGATCTGGTTATGACCGTCTTCTCTTTAACACCCATTGTTAGAGGGAATTCTTTCACACACAGTGACGTCACAGCTACCCACAATGCAATGTGCGCCATATATTTTTTTATAAAGACGCCATTTTTCTGGAGGTGCAAAAATCCTGGCGATGCTAATATAAACAGCTAGCTAACGTAGCCAGGCAGAGCGCACTAGGTTTTTTTTCTGAATTAACGACCGAAGAAATCGCTGCATGTCTTCGGATTACATCTCTGGACTTGAGGGGTGTGCTCTAGGTCGTTACCAGCGTAAACTAGAGCTGTGTGGGTTGTTGGATGTACAATGTATGGAATTACGACCCTCAAAAGTGGCCTTCGGTCGATTTTGGCAGCATCTACGTCAGGGATCACCAACTACATTTGTCCAAGGGCCAAAATGTATCCAAACAGACACTATCGCGGGCCAGCGATTTTTATATAGTCCACAATGCTAGTGGAGCACGCTCAGGTGCGGACCGCATAAAGCTTAGCAGACTCTTCACGCTAACGAAGCATCACTTCTAGGCAGGTTTGGGAGGGTTACTTTGTAAATGTAATCAGTTACTGAATACATGCTCTGAAAGTAATCAGAATACAGTTAGTAACGTATTCAGATTACTTTTAGAATACTTTTGGAATACTTTCTTTTTCCATAACAGATGGGTATGTTTTGGTGAACAGGAGACACGTATTTTTCTATTTAATGGCTTATCAAGAACTCAAACACAACATCTTGGTGTCATTCTGGACAGCTCCCTCTCATCTGCACCACACATAAAAAACATCACCCGGACTGCATTCTTTGTACTGCCTTAAAACTTTCCTTGGAATATGTTATGAATTGTAAGGTGTCCTTGGTGCTTTGAAAGGCGCCCCTAAATATAATGAATTATCATTAGGGCCCGAGCACGAAGCGCTAGGACCCAACGGCGTCCTAGCACGAAGTGCAAGGATACCTATTGTTATTCGTGGAATTATTATTATTATTATTATTAGGGCCCGAGCACGAGAGTGCTAGGACCCAACGGCGTCCTAGCACGAAGTGCGAGGATCCCTATTGTTATTCGTGGTATTATTATTATTATTATTATTAGGGCCCGAGCACGAGAGTGCTAGGACCCAACGGCGTCCTAGCACGAAGTGCAAGGATACCTATTGTTATTCGTGGTATTATTAGGGCCCGAGCACGAGAGTGCTAGGACCCAACGGCGTCCTAGCACGAAGTGCGAGGATCCCTATTGTTATTCGTGGAATTATTAGGGCCCGAGCACGGAGCGCTAGGACCCAACGGTGTCCTAGCACGAAGTGCGAGGAACCTATTGTTATTCGTGGAATTATTATTATTATTATTAGGGCCCGAGCACGAGAGTGCTAGGACCCAACGGCGTCCTAGCACGAAGTGCAAGGATACCTATTGTTATTCGTGGAATTATTAGGGCCCGAGCACGAGAGTGCTAGGACCCAACGGCGTCCTAGCACGAAGTGCAAGGATACCTATTGTTATTCGTGGTATTATTATTATTATTCCATATTTCAATGCTTATTTTCAGGCCTTTAGGATGCTGAGAAAGTTGTATAATTTTGCACAGATTCCAGAATCGGTGAAAAATTTGATATTCTGGAGTCAATGTGTTCAAATTGTCCAACATGCTCTCTAGCGCCACCTATGGCCATTTCCGTTTTTGGAAAGATGTACAAAGTTGCACCGTAACTCCAAATGACCTGAAATTTTTCACACTTACTCGGGTGGACCTGCTCTACATATAAGGTCCAAGTACCCGTAAGCTCCGCCTACTTTATTTTTTTTTAAATTAGCATAATTTGAAAAACAGTTAAATATTCACTTAAATTTCAAATTTGGGTTTTTCAACACCAAACTCAGTATACAGTATCGCCGGAGGGTCAGACACATTATCGTAGGAAATGAGCATGTTCAGTTGATAAATGTGGTCGTCATTACTCTAAATGTCTTCGCAAAAAGGCGGGGCTTAGATATAAATGCTCATAACTCATCAACAATGTACCAAAAAAACACACATTTTGGTGGTAAGGTTCAGTCTGTATTGGGGAAGAAGCACAAAAAGTAATTTCCATTTTGGACTATAGGGGGCGCCAAAAACATGACAAATGTCTAACTCATGAACTGATGGACGAAATATTTTTCTTTTTTTGTAGACATACTCTGGGGATGAGTATGGACTTATATTTAAAGTGTCACAACGAATGACAAATGTGGGCGTGGCCTGTACTTTTTTTTTTATGACGATGAGCTAAAATGGTTTTCGTTACGCAAAAATTGGTACACGAGTCACAGCCCACGACCTTTTCCATAATGTAAAAAAAAAACCTACATTTTCAAAAAAACTGCTCACTAGCGCCCCCTATTGTGTGGTAGTCGCATATAGTTTCTCAGAACTTCACGAATGTTGGCACAGATATTCCTCATGGAATTGCGGACATATTTGTACATACATTCCATTAGCCCCGCCCCCCAAAAAGTCGGCCATTTTGAAATATGTGCGTTTTTTATGCATTTTAAGCACATTCGTGCGGATTCCTCCTAGGGGAATGATCGGAAAAATTCCAATCCAGGACACGTTCAGCCCCTATCCAATATGATACTTAATGGAAAAGAATATTTTTGATAGCTCAATCGTGGAGGTCGTAAGCTAACAGCGAATACACCATTGTTGACGATTTACATGTCGCAAATTACTCCAAATTACTCGGATATAGTTAATCCGATATTCACGAAACGCTGTATACATATTGCTATTATGATTGCACACATATTTCAAATTGCCTTCCATTAGCCCCGCCCCCCAGAAAGTCGGCCATCTTTTAAAATGTGCGGTTTTCAGCCATTTTACGCACGTTCTTGCGAACTCCTCCTAGGGGAATGATCGGAAAAAATCCAATCCAGGACAAGTTCAGCCCATTTCCAATGTGATGCTAAATTGCGAAGGAATAGTTGATCGCTCAAACGACGACTTCGTAAGCGAACGGAGAACTTTCCATTTTTGACGATTTACATGTCACAAATTACTCCAAATACTCGCGTATACTTTTTCCAATATTCAGGAAACGCTGTATACATATTACTATTATGATTGCACACATATTTCAAATTGCCTTCCATTAGCCCCGCCCCCCAGAAAGTCGGCCATTTTGAAAAATGTGCGTTTTTCAGCCATTTTACGCACGTTCTTGCAAACTCCTCCTAGGGGAATGATCAGAAAAATTCCAATGCAGGACAGGTTTAGCCCCTATCCAATAGGATACTTAATTCAGGAGCACATTTTTGAACAATTACTCGTGGAGGTCGTAGGCTAACAGCGAATACACCATTTTTGACTATTCACATGGCGCAAATTGCTCCAAACTGGTCGCATATAGTTTTTCCGATATTCACGAAACGCTGTATACATATTGCTATTATGATTGCACACATATTTCAAATTGCCTTCCATTAGCCCCGCCCACCAGAAAGTTGGCCATTTTGAAAATTGGCCGTTTTTCATGCATTTTAAGGACATTTCTGTAAACTCCTCATAGGGGAATGATCGGAACAATTCCAATCCAGGACAACTTCAGCGCATATCCAATGTCATGCTACATTGAGAAGGAATAGTCCTTCGCTCAAACGGGGAGCTCGTAGGCTAACGGAGAATGTACCATTTTTCACCAATTATATGTCAGATAAGCTACTGAGGCCTGCCTGTTTGCCTGGCACATCAACTCTCACACACACACACACACACACACACACACACACACACACACGCACACACACACACACACACACACACACACACACACACACACACACACACACACACACACACACACACACACACACACACACACACACACACACACACACACACCTACTGTTAGTCCAACAACACCCTTTGCTGGCGGCATATTCATTACAACTGACACCTATACACTCGCTAACCCTAACCCTAACCCTAATGTTTATTTGTAGATATCTCCTAAAGCCTACAAAAAAAGTGTGACATGTAGGCCTGTTACTTTTGTTATTGAGCGATATATATTATACACACTGTTCTGCTTTCTGCACTGACCTCAGCAGCTGTTCTCACTGTAACATCACCTAACATCCAGGGGACATGTGATTAGTGAGTAAACAAACGGTAAAGGGCAGAAAGTCTGATGCACATTTTATCATCTCAAATAACTTATAATCACAACAGGAACAGTTTGCAGAGCTGTGCTTCATTTGACAGAAGTCCAGCCATGCGTCACGCCTCTTTTAAACATCACTGTTGGCTGAAATCGTCTCAGGAGAATACTTCAGTGTACCCTCGGTTATAGCTCCTCCAGAGACACTCCTCTCTCCTCTAAATCAGTGCATCCTCGGTTACGGCTCCTCCAGACAGCCTGACTCGATAATCGATCCTCGACGACCCTTTAGAGAAATTTGTTTTCCTTCGACATCCGTTTCCGGGTCGCTGCCGGAGCACCTGGGAGTCTGGGACGCGAAAATTAGAGAAATGACAAACGGCTCATTTCCCAGGACTCGCGCGCGTCTGCTTGACGCCGGGACGACCTGCCGCCCTCCCCGACAGGCGCACGGACGCGAGGGCCCGCTCATCACTGCGCGCACAAGTGCGACCGCAGTTTTAATTCTTATTTTTCTGCTGGCGTTTCCTGTTTTTGAGGCCTTTAGGACGCTGAAAAAGTTGTATAATTTTGCACAGATTCCAGAATCGGTGAAAACTACAATATTCTGGACTCAATGTGTTCAAATTGTCCAACATGCTCTCTAGCGCCACCTATGGCCATTTCCGTTTTTGGAAAGATGTACAAAGTCGCACCGTAACTCCAAATGACCTGAAATTTTTCACACTTACTCGGGTGGACCTGCTCTACATATAATGTCCAAGTACCCGTAAGCTCCGCCTACTTTATTTTTTTTTAAATTAGCATAATTTGAAAAACAGTTAAATATTCACTTAAATTTCAAATTTTGGTTTTTCAACACCAAACTCAGTATACAGTATCGCCGGAGGGTCAGACACATTATCGTAGGAAATGAGCATGTTCAGTCGATAAATGTGGCCCTCATTACTCTAAACGTGTTCGCAAAAAGGCGGGGCTTAGATAGAAATGCTCATAACTCATCAACAATGTACAAAAAAAACACACATTTTGCTGGTAATGTTCAATCTGTATTGGGGAATAGGCACAACAAGTAATTTCCATTTTGGACTATAGGGGGCGCCAAAAACATGACAAATGTATAACTCATGAACTGATGGACGAAATATATATATTTTTTTTTAGACATACTCTGGGGATGAGTATGGACTTATATTTAAATTGTCACAACGAATGACAAATGTGGGCGTGGCCTGTACTTTTTTTTTTATGACGATGTGCTAAAATTCTTTTCGGTACGCAAAACTTGGTACACACGTCACAGCCCACGACCTTTTCAAGAATGTACAAAAAAAACGTAATTTTTCTAAAATACTGCTCACTAGCGCCCCCTATTGTGTGGTAGTCTCATAGTTTCTCAGAACTTCACGAATTTTGGCACAGACATTCCTCATGGAATTGAAGACATATTTGTACATACATTCCATTAGCCCCGCCCCCCAACAAGTCGGCCATTTTGAAATATGTGCGTTTTTCAGCCATTTTAAGCACATTCTTGCACACTTCTCCTAGGGGAATGATCGGAAAAATTCCAATCCAGGACACGTTCAGCCCCTATCCAATATGAAACTTAATTGAGAAGCACATTTTTGAAAAATTACTCGTGGAGGTCGTAAGCTAACAGCGAATACACCATTTTTGACGATTTACATGTCGCAAATTACTCCAAACTTCTCGGATATAGTTATTCCGATATTCACGAAACGCTGTATACATATTGCTATTATGATTGCACACATATTTCACATTGCCTTCCATTAGCCCCGCCCCCCAGAAAGTGGGCCATTTTGAAAAATGTGCGTTTTTCAGCCATTTTACGCACGTTCTTGCAAACTCCTCCTAGGGGAATGATCAGAAAAATTCCAATGCAGGACAGGTTTAGCCCCTATCCAATAGGATACTTAATTCAGGAGCACATTTTTGAAAAATTACTCGTGGAGGTCGTAGGCTAATAGCGAATATACCATTTTTGACGATTTACATGTTGCAAATTACTCCAAACTACTCGGATACAGTTGTTCCGATATTCACGAAACGCTGTATACATATTGCTATTATGATTGCACATATATTTCAAATTGCCTTCCATTAGCCCCGCCCCCCATAAAGTCGGCCATTTTGAAAAATGTGCGTTTTTTCAGCCATTTTACGCACGTTCTTGCAAACTTCTCCTAGGGGAATGATCAGAACAATTCCAATGCAGGACAGGTTTAGCCCCTATCCAATAGGATACTTAATTCAGGAGCACATTTTTGAAACATTACTCGTGGAGGTCGTAGGCTAACAGCGAATACACCATTTTTGACGATTCACATGTCACAAATTACTCCAAATTACTCCAAACTACTCGCGTATACTTTTTCCAATATTCACGAAACGCTGTATACATATTGCTATTATGATTGCACACATATTTCAAATTGCCTTCCATTAGCCCCACCCACCAGAAAGTCGGCCATTTTGAAAAATGGCCGTTTTTCATGCATTTTAAGGACATTTCTGCAAACTCCTCATAGGGGAATGATCGGAACAATTCCAATCCAGGACAACTTCAGCGCATATCCAATGTCATGCTACATTGAGAAGTAATAGTCCTTCGCTCAAACGGGGAGCTCGTAGGCTAACGGAGAATGTACCATTTTTGACCAATTATATGTCAGATAAGCTACTGAGGCCTGCCTGTTTGCCTGGCACATCAACTCTCACACACACACACACACACACACACACACACAAACACACACACCTACTGTTAGTCCAACAACGCCCTTTGCTGGCGGCATATTCATTACAAAAGACACTCGCTAACCCTAACCCTAACCCTAACCCTAATGTTTATTTGTAGATATCTCCTAAAGCCTACAAATACAGTGTGACATGTAGGCCTGTTACATTTGTTATTGAGCGATATATATTATACACACTGTTCTGCTTTCTGCACTGACCTCAGCAGCTGTTCTCACTGTAACATCACCTAACATCCAGGGGACATGTGATTAGTGAGTAAACAAACGGTAAAGGGCAGAAAGTCTGATGCACATTTGATCATCTCAAATAACTTATAATCACAACGGGAACACTTTGCAGAGCTGTGCTTTGTTGACAGAAGTCCAGACATGCGTCACGCCTCTTTTAAACATCACTGTTGGCTGAAATCGTCTCAGGAGAATACTTCAGTGTACCCTCGGTTATAGCTCCTCCAGAGACACTCCTCTCTCCTCTAAATCAGTGTATCCTCGGTTACGGCTCCTCCAGACAGCCTCCTCGATAATCGATCCTCGACGACCCTTTAGAGAAATTTGTTTTCCTTCGACATCCGTTTCCGGGTCGCTGCCGGAGCACCTGGGAGTCTGGGACGCGAAAATTAGAGAAATGACAAACGGCTCATTTCCCAGGACTCGCGCACGTCTGCTTGACGCCGGGACGACCTGCCGCCCTCCCCGACAGGCGCACGGACGCGAGGGCCCGCTCATCACTGCGCGCACAAGTGCGACCGCAGTTTTAATTAGGGCCCGAGCACGAAAGTGCTAGGACCCAACGGCGTCCTAGCACGAAGTGCAAGGATACCTATTGTTATTCGTGGTATTATTATTATTATTCCATATTTCAATGCTTATTTTCAGGCCTTTAGGATGCTGAGAAAGTTGTATAATTTTGCACAGATTCCAGAATCGGTGAAAAATTTGATATTCTGGAGTCTATGTGTTCAAATTGTCCAACATGCTCTCTAGCGCCACCTATGGCCATTTCCGTTTTCGGAAAGATGTACAAAGTTGCACCGTAACTCCAAATGACCTGAAATTTCTCACACTTACTCGGGTGGACCTGCTCTACATATAAGGTCCAAGTACCCGTAAGCTCCGCCTACTTTATTTTTTTTTAAATTAGCATAATTTGAAAAACAGTTAAATATTCACTTAAATTTCAAATTTTGGTTTTTCAACACCAAACTCAGTATACAGTATCGCCGGAGGGTCAGACACATTATCGTAGGAAATGAGCATGTTCAGTTGATAAATGTGGTCGTCATTACTCTAAATGTCTTCGCAAAAAGGCGGGGCTTAGATAGAAATGCTCATAACTCATCAACAATGTACCAAAAAAACACACATTTTGGTGGTAAGGTTCAGTCTGTATTGGGGAAGAAGCACAAAAAGTAATTTCCATTTTGGACTATAGGGGGCGCCAAAAACATGACAAATGTCTAACTCATGAACTGATGGACGAAATATTTTTCTTTTTTTGTAGACATACTCTGGGGATGAGTATGGACTTATATTTAAAGTGTCACAACGAATGACAAATGTGGGCGTGGCCTGTACTTTTTTTTTTATGACGATAAGCTAAAATGGTTTTCGTTACGCAAAAATTGGTACACGAGTCACAGCCCACGACTTTTTCCATAATGTAAAAAAAAAACGTACATTTTCAAAAAAACTGCTCACTAGCGCCCCCTATTGTGTGGTAGTCGCATATAGTTTCTCAGAACTTCACGAATGTTGGCACAGATATTCCTCATGGAATTGCGGACATATTTGTACATACATTCCATTAGCCCCGCCCCCCAAAAAGTCGGCCATTTTGAAATATGTGCGTTTTTTATGCATTTTAAGCACATTCGTGCGGATTCCTCCTAGGGGAATGATCGGAAAAATTCCAATCCAGGACACGTTCAGCCCCTATCCAATATGATACTTAATGGAGAAGAACATTTTTGATAGCTCAATCGTGGAGGTCGTAAGCTAACAGCGAATACACCATTGTTGACGATTTACATGTCGCAAATTACTCCAAATTACTCGGATATAGTTAATCCGATATTCACGAAACGCTGTATACATATTGCTATTAAGATTGCACACATATTTCAAATTGCCTTCCATTAGCCCCGCCCCCCAGAAAGTCGGCCATCTTTTAAAATGTGCGGTTTTCAGCCATTTTACGCACGTTCTTGCGAACTCCTCCTAGGGGAATGATCGGAAAAAATCCAATCCAGGACAAGTTCAGCCCATTTCCAATGTGATGCTAAATTGCGAAGGAATAGTCGATCGCTCAAACGACGACTTCGTAAGCGAACGGAGAACTTTCCATTTTTGACCATTTACATGTCCCAAATTACTCCAAATACTCGCGTATACTTTTTCCAATATTCAGGAAACGCTGTATACATATTACTATTATGATTGCACACATATTTCAAATTGCCTTCCATTAGCCCCGCCCCCCAGAAAGTCGGCCATTTTGAAAAATGTGCGGTTTTCAGCCATTTTACGCACGTTCTTGCCAACTCCTCCTAGGGTAATGATCGGAAAAATTCCAATGCAGGACAGGTTTAGCCCCTATCCAATATGATACTTAATTGAGGAGCACATCTTTGAAAAATTACTCGTGGAGGTCGTAAGCTAACAGCGAATACACCATTTTTGACGATTTACATGTCACAAATTACTCCAAACTACTCGGATATAGTTATTCCGATATTCACGAAACGCTGTATACATATTGCTATTATGATTGCACACATATTTCAAATTGCCTTCCATTAGCCCCGCCCCCCAGGAAGTCGGCCATTTTGAGAAATGTGCATTTTTCATGCATTTTCAGCACATTCTTGCAAACTCCTCCTTGGGGAATGATCGGACAAATTCCAATCCAGGACAACTTCAGCGCATATCCAATGTCATGCTACATTGAGAAGGAATAGTCCTTCGCTCAAACGGGGAGCTCGTAGGCTAACGGAGAATGTACCATTTTTTACCAATTATATGTCAGATAAGCTACTGAGCCCTGCCTGTCTGCCTGGCACATCAACTCTCAAACACACACACACGCACACACACACACCTACTGTTAGTCCAACAACGCCCTTTGCTGGCGGCATATTCATTACAAAAGACACTCGCTAACCCTAACCCTAACCCTAACCCTAACCCTAACCCTAACCCTAATGTTTATTTGTAGATATCTCCTAAAGCCTACAAATAAAGTGTGACATGTAGGCCTGTTACATTTGTTATTTAGCGATATATATTATACACTGTTCTGCTTTCTGCACTGACCTCAGCAGCTGTTCTCACTGTAACATCACCTAACATCCAGAGGACATGTGATTAGTGAGTAAACAAACGGTAAAGGGCAGAAAGTCTGATGCACATTTCATCATCTCAAATAACTTATAATTACAACGGGAACACTTTGCAGAGCTGTGCTTTGTTGACAGAAGTCCAGCCATGCGTCACGCCTCTTTTAAACATCACTGTTGGCTGAAATCGTCTCAGGAGAATACTTCAGTGTACCCTCGGTTATAGCTCCTCCAGAGACACTCCTCTCTCCTCTAAATCAGTGTATCCTCGGTTACGGCTCCTCCAGACAGCCTCCTCGATAATCGATCCTCGACGACCCTTTAGAGAAATTTGTTTTCCTTCGACATCCGTTTCCGGGTCGCTGCCGGAGCACCTGGGAGTCTGGGACGCGAAAATTAGAGAAATGACAAACGGCTCATTTCCCAAGACTCGCGCACGTCTGCTTGACGCCGGGACGACCTGCCGCCCTCCCCGACAGGCGCACGGACGCGAGGGCCCGCTCATCACTGCGCGCACAAGTGCGACCGCAGTTTTAATTATTATTATTATTCCATATTTCAATCCTTATTTTCAGGCCTTTAGGATGCTGAAAAAGTTGTATAATTTTGCACGGACACCAGGACCGGTGAAAAATTTGATATTCTGGAGTCAATGGGTTCAATATTCCAACCTGCTCACTAGCGCCACCTATAACAATCCCATTTCGCTAAAAATTAATTAAGTCGCACCGTAACTCCTAATGACCTGAAATTTTGCACACATATCCGGGAATACCTGGTCTACAAATAAGTCCATGGGAACCCTAAGCTCCGCCTACATTTTTTTTTTTTAAATTGGCTAATTTACATAAACAGTTAAATATTCACTTAAATTTAAATTTTCAGTTTTTCAACACCAAACTTCGTATATAGCATCGGTGGAGGGTCACACACATTACCCTAGGAGATGAGCATGTTCAAACGATAAATATTTCCGCCATTAATTAAAACGTACTCGCAAAAAGGCGGGGCTTATAAAGAAATGCTCATAACTCATCAACAATGTATCCATTCACCACAGATTTTGGTCGAAAGGTTCAATCTGTCTTGTGAAATAGGCACACCAAATAATTTACATTTAAGACTATAGGGGGCGCCAAAAACACCACCCATTTATAACTCAAGAGCGGATGGACGAATTATTATTTTTTTTTTTTACACATACTCTCGGGGTGACTACGAACTCAGATTTAAAGTGTCGCAACAAATTCAGAATGTGGGCGTGGCCTATACATTTTTTTTTAATTGCGGTAGCATAAAATGAGCTTCAGACATAAAACTTGGGACACACGTCAGAGCCCACGACTTTTTCGAGAATCTAAAAAAAAAACGTACATTTTCTAAAAAACTGCTCACTAGCGCCCCCTATTGTGTGGTAGTCGCATATAGTTTCTCAGAACTTCACGAATTTTGGCACAGACATTCCTCATGGAATTGCGGACATATTTGTATATACATTCCATTAGCCCCGCCCCCCAAAAAGTCGCCCATTTTGAAATATGTGCGTTTTTTATGCATTTTAAGCACATTCGTGCCGATTCCTCCTAGGGGAATGATCGGAAAAATTCCAATCCAGGACACGTTTAGCCCCTATCCAATATGATACTTAATTGAGAAGAACATTTTTGATAGCTCAATCGTGGAGGTCGTAAGCTAACAGCGAATACACCATTGTTGACGATTTACATGTCGCAAATTACTCCAAATTACTCGGATATAGTTAATCCGATATTCACGAAACGCTGTATACATATTGCTATTATGATTGCACACATATTTCTAAATCTCTTCCATTAGCCTCGCCCCCCAGAAAGTCGGCCATCTTTTAAAATGTGCGGTTTTCAGCCATTTTACGCACGTTCTTGCGAACTCCTCCTAGGGGAATGATCGGAAAAAATCCAATCCAGGACAAGTTCAGCCCATTTCCAATGTGATGCTAAATTGCGAAGGAATAGTCGATCGCTCAAACGACGACTTCGTAAGCGAACGGAGAACTTTCCATTTTTGACGATTTACATGTCCCAAATTACTACAAATGACTCCAAACTACTCGCGTATACTTTTTCCAATATTCAGGAAACGCTGGATACATATTGCTATTATGATTGCACACATATTTCAAATTGCCTTCCATTAGCCCCGCCCCCCAGGAAGTCGGCCATTTAGAAAAATGTGCGTTTTTCATGCATTTTAAGCACATTCTTGCAAACTGCTCCTAGGGGAATGATCGGAAAAATTCAAATCCAGCACAAGTTCAGCCCCTATCCAATATGATGCTAAATTGAGAAGAACATTTTTTATAGCTCAATCGTGGAGGTCGTAAGCTAACAGCGAATACACCATTTATTACGATTTACATGTCACAAATGAC
>NW_022991493.1:0-37392 GCF_902827175.1 Gymnodraco acuticeps
TACAGTGCTACAGTACAGTTACAGTACTGTAACATTTATGTTAACATTCAGGTAAATGTGTTACCAATTCGTGTTATTTGTTGTGCATGACCGGAAGCCAATAGCGTAACAGGTTAAAGGTCATGATGGGTATAAATAAAGCCACGCCTCCAATGGGAGAGCCCGTTGAATGAAATGTCACTGTCTCTGATGTTTCGTTATTCCTCCGCTTATTTGGATGCTAAACAGCAATGAAGTTATGCTTACTCTGCTAACAGGTTATGGGCCCAGAGACACCCAAATAAGTATTTCCGGCGTTTGTCCACCGATGGAAAGTCGCAACGTAGCAAGTGTGGTGGATTAGCAAGCTAAGCTAACGCCATGAGCTGGTTGGGACGCAGGATCCAGTAGCCGCTGGTCTCGGCTAGTGTTGGACGGGGATGAAAAGAACTATGAACTGTGGGAGACGAAATTCTTGGGCCATCTTCGCTTACAGGGACTGAAGAATACTATTTTAAGGAGTCCTACGGACATAATTGAGGAAGAGGCGGACGATGAAGGGAAAAATGAAGAGGCTTATGCAGAGCTTATCCAATTTCTTGATGACAAAAGTTTGTCCCTTGTAATGAGGGAGGCGGCGGATAATGGTCTGCAGGCATTGAAGATTTTAAGAGACTATTATGCTGGCACAGGTAAACCACGTATTATCAGCCTATATACTGAACTGACATCACTCCTAAAGTCAAGCAGTGAAAGTGTGACGGAGTATATAATACGTGCAGAGACCGCCATCACCGCTTTGAGAAGCGCGGAGGAGAAATTAAGTGATGGGCTTCTTGTAGCAATGGTTTTGAAGGGACTGCCAGAATCATTTAAACCATTCGCCATACACATCACGCAAATTGACCGGACAATAAGTTTTGCGGAATTTAAGACTAAGCTCCGCAGCTATGAGGATACTGAGCGAATGCGCACACCGCCACCAGAGGACAACGTCATGAGGGCGCGGGAGCAGTTGAGACCGAGACGACCCTCTGTTCCAAGAGCATGGGATAAAGGAACCAAGTGTGCGGACATTGTTTGTTACAGGTGCGGCCTGAGTGGACACAAGGCCGGAACGTGCCAACGTAAGCTGTGGTGCAGTCATTTGTAAAAGCAACACGCATCTAGTCTAAGTTCTCTGTGGGTCTCAAACGGTTTGGTCACCATTTATGTAAACACATATGCCCATTTGAAGGGGGAGTGATTAGTAAAATATGGATGAATAATAAAAAAAATGTTTTAACTAGGTGAAAAAAGGTAAGAAACTTGTTAGCTCAAACTAGTCTTTGCTGCTGCCTCAAAGAGGAGCAGGGGGAGAGGAGGGAGACAGGTGAGGCTGGTTCAGGAGCACAGACACACTATAAATGAACCAAAAACAAATAAATAAACAAGTTTCAATGTTTTTCATATTGGATATGGTGTTATTAGTTATGGCCATGTACTTATGATTTTATGATTATTTAAATGTATACAGTTCTGTTTCATATGGGTGTAGTCTCTTTATTTCCCCCTCAAACTGCACCAGATTGATGCATTAAGTTCAACATTTAAAAAAAAATCTTACCGGGGGAGCATGCCACCGGACCCCCTAGAGGAGGTGAGGTCCACCTGCACTTAAAATATATAGCGACGGGAGGACGACGCGCGGAAAGCTTCGGATGAAACGACTAGCGAGGAGTATGCTTTCCGAGTCAACGACGTGGACAACAAGGTCCAGCCAGGGCGCAGCATCACCGAGAGAGGACTGATGGTGGACACAGGGGCGACTTCACATATCGTCACGGATGTAACAAAGTTCAAGAGGTTTGATGATGACTTCCAGGCTGAATCCCACTGTGTGGAATTAGCTGATGGTACCAGGTGCAATGGTGTAGCAGAAGGAAGAGGGGACGCTGTTGTTATTATGGTGGACAGCATGGGGAAAAGACACAAAACAACTCTGAAGAAGGCGTTGTACATCCCATCGTACCCCCAAGACATGTTCTCTGTGAAAGCAGCTACTACCAAAGGAGACACGGTAACCTTCGAGCAGGGCAAAGACGTCCTGCAACACAAAGACGGTACACATTTTCACATTTATGAATTGAACAGACTTTATTTCTTGAACACAGTAAATGATGAATGTGATGACCAATGCAACAGGTGTTATGATTTACAGACATGGCATGAGTCCTGGGACACTGTAATTATGATGATATTCAGAAGTTACAGAATGTTGTTAAAGGCATGTCAGTTAAGGGTAAGGTAAACAAACCTCCACATTGTGATGTATGCACTAAAGGGAAGTTTACCCAAACCAGGAACAGAGAGTCTGATGTAAGAGCCAGAGCAGCTCTAGAGTTGGTGCACACAGATATAGCAGGACCAGTAGATCCGCAATCCAGAGAAGGCTTCAAGTATGCTTTATCATTCACAGACGATTACTCCAGTGCAGTGTTTGTGTATTTCCTTAAAAACAAAAGTGACACAGTGCAAGCAACAGAGAGATTTCTGGCCGATACATTTTACTTTCCCGTATGGGACAGTATCAGGTCAGACAACGGCACAGAGTTCACAGGGAAACATTACCAAGCGTTGCTATGCAGTAATGAGATTAGACATGAAAAGTCAGCACCGTACTCCCCACATCAAAATGGCTCTGCTGAGAGGAATTGGCGCACACTTTTTGACATGGCCAGGTGCATGCTTATAGAAAATGAGATGCCAAAAAGTATGTGGACCTATGCAGTACAGACAGCAGCCGTAGTAAGGAATAGATGCTTTAACAACCGCACAAAACAGACACCTTACTTTATGCTGACCGGTAGACGGCCTCACCTGTCAGAGTGCACACGTTTGGGTCAGTGTGCTATGCCTATAAGCAAGACAAAAAGAAACTGGACTCGAGGTGTGAGGAGGGAATTTTTGTTGGATATGACAAAAAGAGTCCAGCCTTCATGGTCTATTTCCCTCACAGTGGAAAAGTGCAAACATCTAGACTTGTGAAGTTTGTGACCAAGACCAATTCAGAAAGAGAAACACAAACAGAAACTGTCTCTGATGATGACTTTGAGCTACAGAACAAATCTGGCAAAATGAAGTGTGATGCTAACGTTAGTCCAGTATCTATGGTAACAGAGACAGGAGACGACAAGAGTGAGCTTAGGCGTTATCCTTCAAGAGTGAGGAAGAAGCCAGCTTACTTATGTGCCAGTGTATGTGGTAAGGAAAGTGAGGATCAGCTACTGACAAATATTGACTGTTACAGATGAATGTGCAATATCCCTTTAACATTGAGGGAAGCTGTAACTTCATCTGAGTCCAAACAATGGGTTATTGCAATGGATGAGGAAATGCAATCACTAAAAGAAAATGATACATTTATCCTGAGCAACTTACCTCAGAGTGAGAAAGCAGTGGGGGGTAAATGGGTGTATGATATCAAAACCAATGTTGATGGGTCCGAAAGATACAAGGTACGATATGTAGCCGAGGGATACAGTCAGAAGAGGGGCGACAACTATGAGACATTTTCACCTACCGCTAACCTCACCAGTATCAGAGTGTTAATGCAAAAAGCAACACAGGAACATCTGATTTTACACCAAATGGATGTTAAAACTGCTTACCTGCATGCACCAATAGACTGTGAGATATACATGGAACAGCCAGAAGGTTTTGAGGTCAAATCCAGTAAAGGTGAAAAGTTGGTGTACAAGCTAGAAAAGTCACTATATGGGCTCAAACAGTCAGAACAACATGCTGCATGAGTATCTGAGTGAAAGAGTACAGAACCCGGCTGACCATTGTGTTTACACAAAAGAAACTGGAAAGTGATAATGATAATATGGGTTGATGACATAATCATTGCAGCTAGTGATAACAATGCATTGAAAGTTGTTAAGGAGATGCTCACAGCTAAATTCAGGATGAAAGACTTGGGGAAACTAAAACATTTCCTGGGCATTGATTTTGATCAAACTGATTCATGTGTAAAGATGTCACAGAAGAAATATGTGAACAAAATACTTGAAAGGTTGAACATGCAGGATTGTAAACCGAGAGCGACACCTTGTGAGCAAAAACGGAATTACTTAGATGATGCTGTACCGATGAAGGATGTGAGAATGTACAGAGAGGCAGTAGGTAGCCTGATCTACCTGGCTGTGTGCACGAGGCCTGATTTGAGTTGTGTTGTCAGTAAACTGTCCCAGTATTTTTCTGAGCCGACAGAAGAGCAATGGACTTCTGTAACACATACTGAGATATTTGAAAGGTACAATCGACAGGGAACTGTGTTACCGGAAAAGTAAGAGTGAAAAACTGGGCTTACAAGCATACAGCGATGCAGATTGGGCTGCTGATCTAACCGACAGACGGAGTGTGTCAGGTTATTGTGTTAGCCTTAATGAGAGCGGGCCACTGGTTTCCTGGAAAACAAAAAAGCAGCCAACTGTCGCATTATCAACTTGTGAAGCTGAGTATATGGCTTTAGCAGCTACTGTGCAGGAGTGTATGTACTTAATACAACTACTAGAAGGCATTGACAAATGTGAATATACACTACCTACGATTTACGAAGACAACCAGGGCACAATAGCGTTGGCAAAGAATCCTGTTAACAGACAGAGATGCAAGCATATTGACATTAAGTATCATTTTCTGAGGTCTACTGTGGAAGGGGGAAAAACAAATCAGATGGTGGCAGATGTTATGACAAAACCTGCACCAAAGTTTAAGTTGATTAAGTTTGCAAAGTTTATGTTTGGAGAGTAACAATTTCTGTAAGGTAGAGAACCTTATGTTTTTATTTGTTAAAAAACAAACAAAACACAAATGTGATATCAAGTGGGGGTGATAACATTCAGGTAAATGTGTTACCAATTCGTGTTATTTGTTGTGCATGACCGGAAGCCAATAGCGTAACAGGTTAAAGGTCATGATGGGTATAAATAAAGCCACGCCTCCAATGGGAGAGTCCGTTGAATGAAATGTCACTGTCTCTGATGTTTCGTTATTCCTCCGCTTATTTGGATGCTAAACAGCAATGAAGTTATGCTTACTCGCTAACAATGATATATGCTATTAAAACTACTTACATACTGGTCATCAAACACAAGCAGAGAATGAAGATAAATAAATAAGGAATTATAAAAAAAACACTATCTATTATAATTTATCTAAGATAAGGCCTCATTTGGTTTCCAAATTTAATTACATGGTCCTAAAAAATACAATGACTACTCTAAGAATAAAGCCTTATAAAAAGTCTTAAGTATTTTCATATCGCACTACTTATTGCGGGGAAATCATCATTTAAAAAAAAATCGTGGGGAAAATATGTGTGTGTGTGGGGACTTGCCTCGTCAGGTTTTTTTTATGGTTGGAGGCTACAGTATGTTCAGATTTTTGTTAAATACAAGCTGTTCAAACTAGTTACATGCATGGAGCCATTTATCTTAATTCATTGTTGGCTGTCAGAAATCTGTGTGAACCTGCACACACCCACACACACACCCACACACACACACACATGCGAGGCGTTGGTTAGTGTGTCTAGTCGGCAAAGGCGACGCCCTGCTCCTCATTTGATGGAGGGGTCTTAACTTTCCAGAATAAAGGAGGTCAGGGAGCTTCTCTGTGGTCCAAACTGTAAAGTGTGTGTGTGTGTGTAAAAAGTGTGTCGCCATATTCTTCGCCTGCGTTGTGGTGCTTCCACATTGACCACTTTTGTGTTGGTACTTCCGGTTAAAGCGTAAATATGCTGTTACCTTGCATAGCGCTGCCAGCTTTATTAACCTTTATCTGCAAAAGACACCATTTCCAAGCTTTTGGAAATGGAATTGATTGATATTTTTTACATTACTGTTATAACACCTGTATCACTCCATGTTACACTCTTATTATACCCATGTTACACTCTTATTATACCCTGTTACACTCTTATTATACCCATGTTACTCCATGTTACACTCTTATTATACCCATGTTACACTCTTATTATACCCATGTTACACTCTTATTATACCCATGTTACACTCTTATTATACCCATGTTACACTCTTATTATACCCTGTTACACTCTTATTATACCCATGTTACTCCATGTTACACTCTTATTATACCCTGTTACACTCTTATTATACCCATGTTACTCCATGTTACACTCTTATTATACCCATGTTACACTCTTATTATACCCATGTTACACTCTTATTATACCCATGTTACTCCATGTTACACTCTTATTATACCCTGTTACACTCTTATTATACCCATGTTACTCCATGTTACACTCTTATTATACCCTGTTACACTCTTATTATACCCATGTTACACTCTTATTATACCCATGTTACTCCATGTTACACTCTTATTATACCCATGTTACACTCTTATTATACCCATGTTACACTCTTATTATACCCATGTTACACTCTTATTATACCCATGTTACTCTTATTATACCCATGTTACACTCTTATTATACCCATGTTACTCCATGTTACACTCTTATTATACCATGTTACACTCTTATTATACCCATGTTACTCCATGTTACACTCTTATTATACCCATGTTACTCCATGTTACACTCTTATTATACCCATGTTACTCCATGTTACTCTTATTATACCCATGTTACACTCTTATTATACCCATGTTACTCCATGTTACACTCTTATTATACCCATGTTACACTCTTATTATACCCATGTTACTCCATGTTACACTCTTATTATACCCATGTTACTCCATGTTACACTCTTATTATACCCATGTTACACTCTTATTATACCCATGTTACTCCATGTTACTCTTATTATACCCATGTTACTCCATGTTACACTCTTATTATACCCATGTTACACTCTTATTATACCCATGTTACTCCATGTTACACTCTTATTATACCCATGTTACTCCATGTTACACTCTTATTATACCTGTTACACTCTTATTATACCCATGTTACTCCATGTTACACTCTTATTATACCCTGTTACACTCTTATTATACCCATGTTACTCCATGTTACACTCTTATTATACCCATGTTACACTCTTATTATACCCTGTTACACTCTTATTATACCCATGTTACACTCTTATTATACCCATGTTACTCCATGTTACACTCTTATTATGCCCATGTTACTCCATGTTACACTCTTATTATACCCATGTTACACTCTTATTATACCCATGTTACTCCATGTTACACTCTTATTATACCCATGTTACTCCATGTTACACTCTTATTATACCCATGTTACTCTTATTATACCCATGTTACTCTCTTATTATACCCATGTTACACTCTTATTATACCCATGTTACTCCATGTTACACTCTTATTATACCCATGTTACTCCATGTTACACTCTTATTATACCCATGTTACACTCTTATTATACCCATGTTACTCCATGTTACACTCTTATTATACCCTGTTACACTCTTATTATACCCATGTTACACTCTTATTATACCCATGTTACTCCATGTTACACTCTTATTATACCCATGTTACACTCTTATTATACCCATGTTACTCTTATTATACCCATGTTACTCCATGTTACACTCTTATTATACCCATGTTACTCCATGTTACACTCTTATTTATACCCATGTTACACTCTTATTATACCCTGTTACACTCTTATATTACCCATGTTACACTTCTCCTTATTATACCCATGTTACACTCTTATTATACCCATGTTACTCCATGTTACACTCTTATTATACCCATGTTACACTCTTATTATACCCATGTTTCTCCATGTTACACTCTTATTATACCCATGTTACACTCTTATTATACCCATGTTACTCCATGTTACACTCTTATTATACCCATGTTACTCTTATTATACCCATGTTACTCCATGTTACACTCTTATTATACCCATGTTACACTCTTATTATACCCATGTTACTCCATGTTACACTCTTATTATACCCTGTTACACTCTATTTACCCATGTTACTCCATGTTACACTCTTATTATACCCATGTTACACTCTTATTATACCCATGTTACTCCATGTTACACTCTTATTAACCCATGTTACACTCTTATTATACCCATGTTAACACTCTTATTATACCCATGTTACTCCATGTTACACTCTTATTATTATACCCATGTTACTTCCCATATGTTACACTCTTATTATACCCATGTTACACCTTCTTATATACCCATGTACACTCTTATATACCCATGTTACTCCATGTTACACTCTTATCTATACCCATGTTACACTCTTATTATACCCATGTTACACTCTATTATACCCATGTTACTCCATGTTACACTCTTATTATCACCCATGTTACTCTTAATTACTATACCCCATGTTACTCCATGTTACACTCTTATTATTACCCATGTTACACTCTTATTATACCCATGTTACTCCATGTTACACTCTTATTATACCCTGTTACACTCTTATTATACCCATGTTACTCCATGTTACACTCTTATTATACCCATGTTACACTCTTATTATACCCATGTTACTCCATTTACACTCTTATTATACCCTGTTACACTCTTATTATACCCATGTTACACTCTTATTATACCCATGTTACACTCTTATTATACCCATGTTACTCCATGTTACACTCTTATTATACCCTGTTACACTCTTATTATACCCTGTTACACTCTTATTATACCCATGTTACACTCTTATTATACCCATGTTACACTCTTATTATACCCATGTTACTCCATGTTACACTCTTATTATACCCATGTTACACTCTTATTATACCCATGTTACTCCATGTTACACTCTTATTATACCCTGTTACACTCTTATTATACCCATGTTACACTCTTATTATACCCATGTTACACTCTTATTATACCCATGTTACTCCATGTTACACTCTTATTATACCCATGTTACTCTTATTATACCCATGTTACTCCATGTTACACTCTTATTATACCCATGTTACACTCTTATTATACCCATGTTACTCCATGTTACACTCTTATTATACCCATGTTACACTCTTATTATACCCATGTTACACTCTTATTATACGCTGTTACACTCTTATTATACCCATGTTACACTCTTATTATACCCTGTTACACTCTTATTATACCCATGTTACTCCATGTTACACTCTTATTATACCCTGTTACACTCTTATTATACCCATGTTACTCCATGTTACACTCTTATTATACCCTGTTACACTCTTATTATACCCATGTTACACTCTTATTATACCCATGTTACACTCTTATTATACCCATGTTACTCCATGTTACACTCTTATTATACCCTGTTACACTCTTATTATACCCATGTTACTCCATGTTACACTCTTATTATACCCATGTTACTCCCTGTTACACTCTTATTATACCCATGTTACACTCTTATTATACCCATGTTACTCCATGTTACACTCTTATTATACCCATGTTACACTCTTATTATACCCATGTTACTCCATGTTACACTCTTATTATACCCTGTTACACTCTTATTATACCCATGTTACACTCTTATTATACCCCATGTTACACTCTTATTATACCCATGTTACACTCTATTATACCCATGTTACACTCTTATTATACCCATGTTACACTCTTATTATACCCATGTTACACTCTTATATTACACCTGTTACAATTCTTATTATACCCATGTTACTCCATGGTTACACTCTTATTATACCCGTTACACTCTTATTATTACCCATGTTACTCCATGTTACACTCTTATTATACCCATGTTACACTCTTATTATACCCATGTTACTCCATGTTACACTCTTATTATACCCATGTTACACTCTTATTATACCCTGTTACACTCTTATTATACCCATGTTACTCTTATTATACCCATGTTACACTCTTATTATACCCATGTTACACTCTTATTATACCCATGTTACACTCTTATTATACCCATGTTACTCTTATTATACCCATGTTACACTCTTATTATACCCATGTTACACTCTTATTATACCCATGTTACACTCTTATTATACCCATGTTACACTCTTATTATACCCATGTTACTCTTATTATACCCATGTTACACTCTTATTATACCCATGTTACCTCTTATTATACCCATGTTACTCTTATTATACCCATGTTACTCCATGTTACACTCTTATTATACCCATGTTACTCTTATTATACCCATGTTACTCTTATTATACCCACACCGTTACACTGTTATTTGGCCATATTAAACATGGGCACAGTCTGTCAAATGCCTGTTTCCCCCACGGTTTCAAAACCTGTTTAAGTAAAAACACTAAAAGGTAGGATTAATGGTGCCCTTATTTGGGCTAGCATTTAGCTCAAACTGTAACAATATTTATGACAAAACACAAAAAATCCCGTTCACCTAAAAGACAACGCTTCAGAAAAGCATCTGCTCATGTCCCGTCAAGTTCGTGTACACACACACACACACACACACACACACACACACACACACACACACACACACAGCCCTTATACACACATGGTGATTGATGGCTCTGATTTGGTTGTTTAGTGTCACTGAAGTATTCCTGGCCCGCAGACAGAGAAAGTGAAGCAGCAAAACAAGGGCTGGGTCGAAGGGAGGAGGTGAGGATCCTCCCTTCTCACCTCCTCCCTCCTCACCTCCTCCCTCGTCCTCCTCACACGCCCCAGCAGCCCCTCCCTGCTCTCAACACACACACACTCCTATAAACCAGTTGAAATGTCAATTGATCTAAAAAAAAAAATCCCTTATTTAAAATACAAAATAAGACATTGGGCTTAAAACAGCTTTGAAAATCATGCAAACATGTTTCCATATTGCAGATATTGTGCCTCCCTAATGTTCCTCTGTTTCTACTATCAGTCTTTTCTTAGGTAATCCTCACTCTGCATGTAAAGGCATGCTCAAGGGGGAAGTCTCTGAAGTGAAAACATATACGCATGTAAAGACATGCCATTAAAACATGTCTAACGTATACAATGTGCTTTAAGATTTGAGAAACAGAGGACGATGAAAAACAGATGACAGTTCCTGTAAAAACAAATCCAAATATCGTGCCGTATCGTGCCGTATCGTGCATACCCTACTTTTTGAAATACTGATTTGTATTGTATTTGTACAACAACAACTCCTCACGTTTGTATGTGTCTCTCCTTCAGCTCTTTTCTCGGAGAAAGTGAGGAACATGTCCCCCGACGCCATCAGAATCCCCCCCGAGCCGCCGGGACGCTGCTCCAGCCAACTGCAGGTACACACACACACACACACACACACACACACACACACACACACACACACACACACACACACACACACACACACACACACACTGACTTACACACCTCCACCTGCTGACTTACACACACCTCATCCTTTAAAGCAGGGGTGGGGAACCTTTTTCGTCTCAAGGCCCATTTCAATTTTTTCAACATCCTCCGAGGGCCGTACAAATTATTGACCTCTGCTTAAAAATCACAGCCCATTCAGTTGGCCTTTCTTTCATTCTGTGCAAAGAAAAAGCAACCTCTGAATCCAGATATCTTGCCATGACTCGTGCAAGGTGTGGCATGACCACCACACAGAAAGATATGGACACAAGATGTGTGCAAATGTATTTAGTTTCCTATCCATGTGAACATGATTTAAGTGGGGGGGGACCTAACCTCCTCTAGGGGGGTCCTTACCTCCTCCAGGGGGGACCTAACCTCCTCCAGGGGGGACCTAACCTCCTCTAGGAGGGACCTAACCTCCTCTAGGAGGGACCTAACCTCCTCCAGGGGGGACCTAACCTCCTCCAGGGGGGACCTAACCTCCTCTAGGAGGGACCTAACCTCCTCTAGGAGGGACCTAACCTCCTCCAGGGGGGACCTAACCTCCTCTAGGAGGGACCTAACCTCCTCTAGGGGGGTCCGGTCCCCCGGGAAGATTTTTTTTTAAAATATTGAAGTTAAAAGCATCAATCTGGTGCACTTTGAGAGCAACATAGGAGCTCTATGGAAACATCTCTCAACACCCAGATGAAACAGAACTGTAAACAGATTTACTTTTTCTTTATGGATATTTTACAAATCACTCCTCTTTCAAACTGTATTCTTGTTTATGAATAACATTACTGTCATATAGTATTTTATACCTGTTTACTTTATTCTCTTGTTTTTTTATAACTATAATGATCATATAAAGATGGGCATTTACCTCACTGGTTGGAGAAAAAGCTTCTTATATTCGTTAGCATAGCTAGCTAACCAGATGCTAATAACAACAAAGTTATTGACTGTATGACAGATGAACAGATCGCCACTGGGCTTTCAACTAAAGACACAGCCACGCACAAACTGCGGCATGTGTACGGATTTATGGGTACTGCAATTTTTGAATTCCCGGAGCGGTGTTCCGGTGCTCTCCGTCAGAACTGCATCCCTGTCAGACGAGACATACACCACGTGATGACACGTGTTGTGTTCAAGGACCATGACCGTTGCCAGGAAAAGCAGGCACTCACTTGTTTAATTATTTTGCGGTCTAGATTTCTTTAATTTTTTGCGTGTGTTTATAAATTACCTCGAGGGCCAAACCAAATGGTCTCGCGGGCCGTATACGGCCCGGGGGCCGGAGGTTCCCCACCCCTGCTTTAACCCTCTGGAGTCTAAGGGTATTTTCTCGATTTTTAGACGTTTTCTTAAATCACCTTTTAAATGTATTTCTTCTAAAATGGCACCCATGTGTTACATATCAAAATGTTCAGGACAATCTCTAGTATTGCTATATATGCAAATTACTCATCTTAGAGCACTGTTTGATGAGATAAGTAGCTCAAAAGCTTAAAATTTGACATCCGATTTTCGGAAAATCTTCAAAACTCTTGTGAAAACACAAATTTACTCATGTGATCGAATTGTTTTGGTGTTTTAGATTTGTTTACCAAAGTCTTAGGATTACAAAAGTAGTGAAATATTTGAATTACACTGTATATAAATGTGTTATTCATGTATAAAATGAAATTTTATAAATTCGCATTCTGAGTAAAACAGCTGTCAATCACTCTACTTTCACCACAGCAGGGGCTGAGATATATCAGGACTGAATGACTTCATAATACATAACAAGGTTCATGTGATGTGTACAAAAAAAAGAATTGAGCATTAGAACTTTTTTTTTCAACCAACAATTTATTATAATACCAACAATGTATATAAATATAACTGCAAAATCTCACTATTTACAATATTGAACATCAGAACTTTTTTTCCTTCAACCAACTATTCATTATACACTGACAAAATGATCCTTCCTCCAGTAGTCCAATACATTGTCCAGTTTCAGCAGCCCCATGTATTTATAGAAATCCTCTACAGTCAAGTCAGTCCATTTGTAGGTTTTACCCTTTCCCATCTCCTGTGCAGCCCGCTTGTTTGTGTTGGTACAGAGTGTCTGTACTGTTAGTGCACTGAAGAACAGCTTGAACAGGTCAAGGGGTTTGTTTGATACTGTTGAGCTGAGCTGTGGCCCGGGTGTGCGAGCAGGTTGAAACCTGGAGATAGGGGGAGCAGTGTCAGGGTCTTCGCCTGTCTTCCAAGACAGTGGAGCTGGCTGCTGTGCAGGTGGGGGTGATGGTGCATGGGCAGCTGGTGGCTGTGTGGGAGGTACGTGTGCTCTACGAGACCTCTTTGCTGTCCGGGTTGATGGTGATGGCTGTGGCTGTGGTGGAGCTGAGGTGTATCTTGACCTCGTCGCAGGCAGAGATGGAGGCAGCTGTCGTGATGCTGGTGCTTGGTGGGGATGGCAGTGGTGAAGGCCCTTGATCCACGGTAGATCTCAACATGGTGGCAGGCACAGCTGGAGGCTCCTGGATAAATGTCATCTGTGGGCCGCTAGGCCCAGGCAGCTGTGAAACCTCTCTGTAAAACAAATACAAATTGTGGGACAATAATTATTACGAAGTTCCAAACACACACACACACACACACACACACACACACACACACACACACAAATGGCAGGCACACATATAAATAAATTAAATGTCTCCGTTGTGGGACAAATAAAGGATTATCTCATGCATCTACACATGTAACCTTACTTATACACACCAAAATAACGTTTACACATAAAGTTTATCACAGACACACGTGTAAATAAGTCTATGACAAAGTCTCATCTGTACAGAACAGTATGATCAAATAAAATACATGTCTATAAATGTCTCCGTTGTGGGACGAATAAAGGATTCTTTTTATTCATCTACACATGTAACCTTACTTATACATGCCAAAATAACGTTTACACATAAATAACATTTACACAGAGTAAACGTTTACTAATCAAGAGTCTATTTTGTCCCGAGAAAAAGTTCATGAGGGGAAAATAAAAAGGTTGATAAATCCATTGTTCATTTTCGCGGTACTCCTCACAAAATGGCAAATGCACTACAAGTTATATTTACACTTACCCCTCCTCAAATGGATCCCTGCTGTCCCTGTATTCTTCAGAAGAAGAAGAGTCGAAGCCTTCAGGTTCTGATGAGCCATCTTCTTCACTGCCGCTCGCAAAAATAAAATCCAGGGCGTCCGCAACGGTAAAGTTCCTTGGAGCCATTTTCTCTATCTTCTTCACAGACTAAAAGACTGAAACTGATGGGAGACAACTGTTATATGTTTTTTTATTGGTGGGTAGGTCCTTAGATTTCTAGAGTGTCCATTGGTCATTTCAGACCGACATGGCTGCCGGCCGGCCGAGATGTCCTTGACTGACACACAAATCCACCAATCACACACAGTGTAACGCCGAATCAAGCTGCTTTGAGCGGCAATATTGGCTGCTGTGCCCTGGGTACAGTCTCACAGGAGATACTCTTGAAAAGCTACGATTCTAGCGATTCCGCAGATATCTGAATCATATTTATACTCCTTACAAGCGAAAATCTATGATTAAATACGTAAATAATGTGCACCGACTCCAGAGGGTTAAAGGTCTCCTATCATGCAAAACTCACTTTCTGATGTCTTCTCTACATCACCGTGTGTCCCCGGTGTGTCCCCGTGTGTCCCCGGTGTGTCCCGGTGTGTCCCCCGTGTGTCCCCGGTGTGTCCCCGGTGTCCCCCCGGTGTGTCCCGGTGTGTCCCCCGTGTGTCCCGGTGTGTCCCCGGTGTGTCCCCGGTGTGTCAGGAGACTCTCAAAGTGTCAGAAACAAACCCCTCTCTCTTCTCCTCCGTACCCACGTCTCTAAAAACGGGGATCAACGGAGCTGATCCAGATTTGCTGCGTCATGACCACATTACTAAAATGTGGGCGGGCTTTACCCCCACGGGCCAATCAGAACCGTTGCTGTCAGAAACAATGAGACGTGGAAGTAATATGGTCTGTGTTCCCATTAGCATGCTAACACTCAGAGCTAACCTGTGCTGGAGAGAGTGTGTGTGAAGAAGCAGGAAGTCAAAAGGAAGTCACCTCGTGGTAAACCTGAGAGAGAGAAAGAGTTTGAGCTCCATCCTGTTTCAGAGAGAATCCTTGATGTGGTTTTAAAGCTACAGACCCGAGTCATCTCTTTAGTAACAGGCTGAAATAGAGGGGGGTGAGGCTAGAATGACCTGGTTGGTATTTTGAAACCTATAATATATGCCTAAAAATAGTGTTCTAGGATACCTTTAACTTGCACACACTTCCACCTTTTGGAGGAGTTTTTCAAACTAAAAGCCCCCTCATCCACAGACTAGTCATCTCAGTGTCTAAATAACCCGTTCTCCTTACCAAGTGAATCATTTTCCCTCTGGGTAGGAATTAAGTTCTGGTGGCAACATAAATCCCGAGACGCGCCCCTGTAATTAAACCAGAACATTAAATCTTCTTTAAATTTCACTTCTCTCTCTTTGCTTTGCATAAGCTGCAATAAGGTTTGTTCTGTGAGGATCAGAGGCAGGTCAGGACACACGGCTGGGACTGATTCAGAGTGTTAGTAATCTCAATAAAAGCAGAGCCGCACCTTTAGAGATGATCACCTTCTGATTCACCTCCAGCAGGAACACTCTGGATATCCCTGCCCCGAAGACACATGCTTAACGCTGCTGACACATCTGCTCATTGTTTGCTGAAATGCATCAAACCTATGATCAGAAGGGAGAAGAGAAGGGAGAGAGAAAAGAGAGGAGAGAGAAAAGAGAGGAGAGAGAAAAGAGAGGAGAGAGAGAGAGAAATATATTTGCGAGTTGCATATGAACCTATGATATGAACTCATAGCCGGCCCGTAGCCCTGGCGTAATAGATGTTCGCCTAGGGCGCCAGATCTGTGGAGGCGCTGCGCTGGCAGCTCTGGGAGGGAAACAAACATTTTTGACCGTTGGGGCTCATCCTAATTTTCGGCCTTGATGTAACGATATTATAATTAAGAAAATGTAACACCCTTTTCACCCCGGGTACACGTTTCATTTGCCCTGTACGATGGGCGCTGTAAGTGATGAAAGTGGGGGATGTTGGCTTATCTGGCGCCCGCAGCTCACAGCCAAAGTGCGAGTGAGTGAGTGAGCGAGGGAGAGAGGGAGAGAGGGAGGGTGCACCGGTACCGGCGCTGTTGTTATTAGCATCTGGTGCTAGCTGCTCTAACGGAAGAAGAAGATGTTTCTACAGTGATGTGGAGGGAAGAGTCCTCTCCAGTCAGACTGAGAGGCTGATAACTACAGCTCAGTGAGGTAAAGGACTCTGAGTGTTTAGATAGTTCACTTTAGTCTAAGTTCAAACGGTTTGGTCACAATTTATGTAAACACATATTTCCAAGGCACTCCTTTATAATTATTGGGATAAACAGGTTTGAAATCATTCCAATGTATACTATAGGACAGTAACCAAACATATCCTTTAAAACTGGAGAGATAAAAAAATGCATAAATAAATAAATGTTAAGGTAAAATAAGATATGAATGAACAACACAAATAAAATAAGTTACATTCATTTGTTATTGGCTATGGTAGGTTATTGGTTATGTTCACATACTTATTTGATTACATCCTTGTCTAAGATGACAACAGAGACTTTCTGTTGACTTGTGGATGCAAGCAGCTAATCACAGACTCAACCAGAGAGGAAGAAGTAGGCCTACGTCATCACCTACCATGTCTGACAGCTTGTAGGATTACTGGTCGTGCTAATGTTGTCTTGTGTTCATCTCTGCATGTGTGTTCTGTGTTCACCTCTGTGTGTGTGTTCTGTGTTCACCTCTGCATGTGTGTTCTGTGTTCACCTCTGCATGTGTGTTCTGTGTTCACCTCTGCATGTGTGTTCTGTGTTCACCTCTGTGTGTGTGTTCAGTGTTCACCTCTGTGTGTGTGTTCAGTGTTCACCTCTGCATGCGTGTTCTGTGTTCACCTCTGCGTGTGTGTTCTGTGTTCACCTCTGTGTGTGTGTTCTGTGTTCACCTCTGTGTGTGTGTTCTGTGTTCACCTCTGCATGTGTGTTCTGTGTTCACCACTGCATGTGTGTTCTGTGTTCACCTCTGCATGTGTGTTCTGTGTTCACCTCTGCATGTGTGTTCTGTGTTCACCTCTGCATGTGTGTTCAGTGTTCACCTCTGCATGTGTGTTCTGTGTTCACCTCTGTGTGTGTGTTCTGTGTTCACCTCTGCATGTGTGTTCTGTGTTCACCTCTGTGTGTGTGTTCTGTGTTCACCTCTGTGTGTGTGTTCTGTGTTCACCTCTGCATGTGTGTTCTGTGTTCACCTCTGCATGTGTGTTCTGTGTTCACCTCTGTGTGTGTGTTCTGTGTTCACCTCTGCATGTGTGTTCTGTGTTCACCTCTGCATGTGTGTTCTGTGTTCACCTCTGCATGTGTGTTCTGTGTTCACCTCTGTGTGTGTGTTCTGTGTTCACCTCTGCATGTGTGTTCAGTGTTCACCTCTGCATGTGTGTTCTGTGTTCACCTCTGCATGTGTGTTCTGTGTTCACCTCTGTGTGTGTGTTCTGTGTTCACCTCTGCGTGTGTGTTCTGTGTTCACCTCTGCATGTGTGTTCTGTGTTCACCTCTGCATGTGTGTTCTGTGTTCACCTCTGCATGTGTGTTCAGTGCCGTGTTTCTGGCAAATAAAGATCCCCTCAAAAGTTACGGTTTATTTCATTTTAAGGATGAGCACCAAGCAACATCTCCAGGTGCTCCTTTGAGAACCAGGGCAAAAAAGTTATGTGCACCCCTGTATATAGCGCTTTACCCATTCACACAGAGCAGTGCACCTGACTCTAGGACCTGACATTCTCACACCGTTGGCCATCGGGAGAAACTCAGGGTTCAGTATCTCGCCCAAGGATACATCGACATGTTGACTGCATGGGCTGGGATCGAACCCACACCCTTCTGGTTGAAAGACGACCGCACTCCCTCGCAGCCGCAGCAAAACTATGCGTGTTTACTCAAAACAGGCCTTTACAATAGTCAAACAAAAGAGGCAAAACTCAAATCAAATAATAAACAACTTAGTCCTAGGCTTGTATAACTTTAACGGTTAAAAACGGTGCCTCGACGGCGTCTTCACACAGGTTGCCCATCTGTCTTTTTAGAGGCTGGTGGGAATTGTAGTCCTTCATACGGTCTTGACTACAGATCACAATTAGATGGCACTGGCTCTAACATATACGTAAACGCAGATTAGTTGGACGTCTTAATGCATTGTGTTCAGCAACAAACTGCAAATGTAAACAAAACCTTGTCTTTTTTCCCTCCAATAACTCATTTCTAATATGTTTTCTTCATAAAGCAATTCAAAGTGCTTTTAAAAAAAACATGTATTAACAGCAATAAGACAAAATGCAACAAAAACACAATTAAAATTATTTGAAAAAAAAACATGCAGAAATGTTAGGGCTGTCAAACGATTAAACATTTTAATCAGATGAATCACCATTCGAACTATGTCCAAAATATGCCATTTCTTGATGTATATTGTTGGGAATGGAAAGATAAATGAAAGAAGGCGGATATATCCATTTAACATACAGTATGTTTATTATAACATTGTTCTGTGTGTCAAAATGAAAGAAGCCCACACACCTATCAATCATCAAACCGTGGGGTCTTAATTCATTACGTGTTGATTTCTATCAACACGTAATGTTGTATCGATGTATAGAGATGCAGCAAAAGTATTCTCCGTCGGGACTTCCTGCAACAACACCACGCCGTTATCTTGATTCTGATTGGCCAGAAGACATTATCAAAGATGTTCTATTGAGAAGACGATCACTACGTGACAAAAGTTTTCAAAACCGTTTCTAGTCTTCGGTATTTCCAGACAAGTGGCTGAAATCAATCTGACTAACTGCTGTCTGTGCAGTTTACTCCGCAGACTTTATTTTGCTTACTTTAACATCATTTTTCATGGTGGGGCTAAGCCATCTCTTGGTATGGGTGTAGCCTACCCCAGCCATACCCTGCCGCTGCCACTGGTGGCACGTATGGGGGCGGGCCATTCTGTATGCGTTATGCGTTAAATATTTCAACGCAATTAATTTAAAAAATGAATTACCGCCGTTAACGCGATCATTTTGACAGCACTAGTATATAAAAAAAGACAGTTTTAAAATAGATTTCCTCAACCACTTGTTATTATATATTACATTATATTTGACAAGAAGTTGGCAGATATTTCCCATTTCAGCAGCGGTCCCTCCTTCCTGTTCTCATGTGAGCTCACTCATGACTTCTGCCAGCTCTCTGAGTTGAACCTGGTCGTCAAATATTTCCCCAATGCATCAGAAACCGCTTTTCTACAATAGCTCCATTCACGGCCGTCACGTGCAGGTTCTGTTTCTCTGCAGACATCGACACGGTGTCCTGCCAAATGTGCTAGGGTGGAGGAAGATAATTTGATGACCTGTTTGTTTTGTTTGTTTTGAAACAGGACAAGATCCACAAGCTGTACGAGAGGAAGCTGCAGGGAGACTTCGACACAAACAACCACATCCAGAAGAAGAAGGAATTCAGAAACCCCAGGTATGCACTCGACTGAGGAGACGACGATAAAAAATGACCTAGTTAGGAGGTGAACGGCCAGATGGTGTCCACATAATCGCTTACATACCATAATGCTTCAATGTCAGGTATTACGTTCCCTCCTAGACTACGGGTACAGAGGGAAGTAACGGTGTATGTAGTGTCTCTACTTTAAAGAGTCCTCTCCTGATGATGTTCAGGTGTATATCAGTATGTAGTGTCTCTACTTTAAAGAGTCCTCTCCTGCTGATGTTCATGTGTATATCAGTATGTAGTGTCTCTACTTTAAAGAGTCCTCTCCTGATGATGTTCAGGTGTATATCAGTATGTAGTGTCTCTACTTTAAAGAGTCCTCTCCTGCTGATGTTCAGGTGTATATCAGTATGTAGTGTCTCTACTTTAAAGAGTCCTCTCCTCTGATGTTCAGGTGTATATCAGTATGTAGTGTCTCTACTTTAAAGAGTCCTCTCCTGCTGATGTTCAGGTGTATATCAGTATGTAGTGTCTCTACTTTAAAGAGTCCTCTCCTGCTGATGTTCAGGTGTATATCAGTATGTAGTGTCTCTACTTTAAAGAGTCCTCTCCTGCTGATGTTCAGGTGTATATCAGTATGTAGTGTCTCTACTTTAAAGAGTCCTCTCCTGCTGATGTTCAGGTGTATATCAGTATGTAGTGTCTCTACTTTAAAGAGTCCTCTCCTGCTGATGTTCAGGTGTATATCAGTATGTAGTGTCTCTACTTTAAAGAGTCCTCTCCTGCTGATGTTCAGGTGTATATCAGTATGTAGTGTCTCTACTTTAAAGAGTCCTCTCCTGCTGATGTTCAGGTGTATATCAGTATGTAGTGTCTCTACTTTAAAGAGTCCTCTCCTGCTGATGTTCAGGTGTATATCAGTATGTAGTGTCTCTACTTTAAAGAGTCCTCTCCTGCTGATGTTCAGGTGTATATCAGTATGTAGTGTCTCTACTTTAAAGAGTCCTCTCCTGCTGATGTTCAGGTGTATATCAGTATGTAGTGTCTCTACTTTAAAGAGTCCTCTCCTGCTGATGTTCAGGTGTATATCAGTATGTAGTGTCTCTACTTTAAAGAGTCCTCTCCTGCTGATGTTCAGGTGTATATCAGTATGTAGTGTCTCTACTTTAAAGAGTCCTCTCCTGCTGATGTTCAGGTGTATATCAGTATGTAGTGTCTCTACTTTAAAGAGTCCTCTCCTGCTGATGTTCACGTGTATATCAGTATGTAGTGTCTCTACTTTAAAGGAATGCTCCACTCATTAGATAATTAATCAAAACTTCAGTATTTAGTGAAACATTATGTTTAAACCATACCCTGAAGAAATGAGCGATATTCCCCGGTAAATAATGATTTTATAGCTCTTTTTGATCAAAACCTGTATATTCCGTCAGGCCGCTGCCATTTTGCCCATTTTCAGTAGTCACGTGATGGTCGTGACGTCATCCATGCGTTCACTTTGTAAACACACGAAAACATGGAGTATTTGAGTTCGGACTCGTCAGCCGAGGAAGAAGTTTTGAGCAATATGAAGAGATTGGAAGGGGGAATTCAGCCATACAGGTTCGAGCCTACTTAGTACTACTTAGTAGATACAAGGATTTTGATTACTAGATATGTATGCATGTAGTACCACCCTTGCTAGCGATTCCCTCTCTAGTTTAGCATACTCAGCCTCGTTGTCCCTGGCCCTGGAACCACGATTTTATGGGGCCGTAAAAACTGGGGGGAAATACCCACTAGCCGGTACTACGCTATATGGAAAGGCCACCAAAAACTGGCCTGGCCTGGACGATAAAGGACGTTTGAACGGGGCTACCCGCTGTAATGGAAATGCGCCATAACATACCTTATTCTTACTCCGAGCACTACTTCTGGTCCTCCGTCGCTTCACACTTGCAGAGGGCGATTTCTCAACTGGCCGAACTGGTGTCCTGGTCGGTGATGACACCAGAAAGACCGATGGTACTGCATCTCCATTAAGTAATGGTTGTTCAATAAATCCCATGTTATGTTTTATCATACTCTCAGAGTAGTCGTCCGGAAACTTGAAATGTTCGCTGCATACATGCGCCTGTGGATCTTTCGGTTCGGGCCGGCCACATTTCGCTAGCCACTGCCTCCGAACGTACTTCCTACGCTTACCTTTTGGCAACAGATGGAACCGAGCATTCCGTGGATTGTTCCTATCAGAATTGTGGCAATGTTTCGCGATACAATGAGGCATATTTGAAGAGAGTAACTACAGTAAAGAACATGAACATCAACGTGTCCTCGAAACCAAACGCATGGTTTACGTCACGTCCGGTAAAATGGCGCCGCCCACAGGGTTGATGTTATTTCGGTAATTAATCCGTTTAAAATCACTGATAATGTCATCGGATAAAAACAAAAAAAAAGAAGACTGGCAGAGACTGGTCTGTTTTATCGGATGATAATTATTTAAAAATGAGTGTCATGAGCATACCATTCCTTTTAAAGAGTCCTCTCCTGCTGATGTTCAGGTGTATATCAGTATGTAGTGTCTGGTTGTTCCTGGCCCTAGAACCACGATTTTATGGGGCCAGAAAAACTGTGAATTAGGACCCGCTAGCCGGTACTAGGCCAAGTGGAAACGCAACCAAAAACGGGCCCCGCACGGCTCGGCACGCTTAAAGCGAGCAACCCGCTGCAGTGGAAACGCGCCATTAGTCTCCTTCATGATAAAGACATATAGTGACGTTGCCGATGTTCAAAATAACAAACCACTTTTTCTTTGTTGTTTTTTTGTCCAGCATTTACGAGAAGCTCATTCAGTTCTGCAGTATAGACGAACTGGGAACAAATTACCCGAAAGACATGTTCGATCCCCACGGCTGGTCGGAGGACTCGTACTACGAAGGCTTGGGTAAGCTCAATAAAACCTTCATCGTCTTCACATTTTTGAGCAACTCAACGTGACAAACACTCATCGCTTCTGTGTCTTATCCCTGCAGCCAAATCTCAGAAGGTGGAGATGGACAAACTGGAGAAAGCCAAGAAGGAGCGCACCAAGGTGAGTTTAAAAACAACAACAATAAGAGCATTTTAAACATTTTTTTGTGTCTGCGTCAAGGGCAAGTCTCCACCAGCTGAGGTTAGGTTATTTACTTTCCGTCAGACTTACGAAGAATTCCACATTTGCCAAGTTCTGCTCTCGTAACTGCAGCGGCCCGTACGTGTTTTTCACACCTTGTGTAGATTTTAAAACACCTGAGTATGTCTTTATTTTGCCAGATAGATCCTGCTGACTAATCGTTGAGAGGTGAAAGAATCGTACGGTAGAAACTAGACGTGAATGAACACGTTCCCTCAGGATCAGATTTATTATTCTCTGCTGTGAAGGTATGCAGGCAGGAGCAAACTGAAGGGATAGTACAGAGGCTTTAAAGAGTCCCTATCAGTATGTAGTGTATCTACTTTAAAGAGTCCTCTCCTGCTGATGTTCAGGTGTATATAGTGTCTCTACTTTAAAGAGTCCTCTCCTGCTGATGTTCAGGTGTATATCAGTATGTAGTGTCTCTACTTTAAAGAGTTCTCTCCTGATGATGTTCAGGTGTATATCAGTATGTAGTGTCTCTACTTTAAAGAGTCCTCTCCTGCTGATGTTCAGGTGTATATCAGTATGTAGTGTCTCTACTTTAAAGAGTCCTCTCCTGCTGATGTTCAGGTGTATATCAGTATGTAGTGTCTCTCCTTTAAAGAGTCCTCTCCTGCTGATGTTCAGGTGTATATCAGTATGTAGTGTCTCTACTTTAAAGAGTCCTCTCCTGCTGATGTTCAGGTGTATATCAGTATATAGTGTCTCTACTTTAAAGAGTCCTCTCCTGCTGATGTTCAGGTGTATATCAGTATGTAGTGTCTCTACTTTAAAGAGTCCTCTCCTGCTGATGTTCAGGTGTATATCAGTATGTAGTGTATCTACTTTAAAGAGTCCTCTCCTGCTGATGTTCAGGTGTATATCAGTAAGTAGTGTCTCTACTTTAAAGAGTCCTCTCCTGCTGATGTTCAGGTGTATATCAGTATGTAGTGTCTCTACTTTAAAGAGTCCTCTCCTGCTGATGTTCAGGTGTATATCAGTATGTAGTGTCTCTACTTTAAAGAGTCCTCTCCTGCTGATGTTCAGGTGTATATCAGTATGTAGTGTCTCTACTTTAAAGAGTCCTCTCCTGCTGATGTTCAGGTGTATATCAGTATGTAGTGTCTCTACTTTAAAGAGTCCTCTGCTGCTGATGTTCAGGTGTATATCAGTATGTAGTGTCTCTACTTTAAAGAGTCCTCTGCTGCTGATGTTCAGGTGTATATCAGTATGTAGTGTCTCTACTTTAAAGAGTCCTCTCCTGCTGATGTTCAGGTGTAGATCAGTATGTAGTGTATCTACTTTAAAGAGTCCTCTCCTGCTGATGTTCAGGTGTATATCAGTATGTAGTGTCTCTACTTTAAAGAGTCCTCTCCTGCTGATGTTCAGGTGTATATCAGTATGTAGTGTCTCTACTTTAAAGAGTTCTCTCCTGATGATGTTCAGGTGTATATCAGTATGTAGTGTCTCTACTTTAAAGAGTCCTCTCCTGCTGATGTTCAGGTGTATTTCAGTATGTAGTGTCTCTACTTTAAAGAGTCCTCTCCTGCTAATGTTCAGGTGTATATCAGTATGTAGTGTCTCTACTTTAAAGAGTCCTCTCCTGCTGATGTTCAGGTGTATATCAGTATGTAGTGTCTCTACTTTAAAGAGTCCTCTCCTGTTGATGTTCAGGTGTATATCAGTATGTAGTGTCTCTACTTTAAAGAGTCCTCTCCTGCTGATGTTCAGGTGTATATCAGTATGTAGTGTCTCTACTTTAAAGAGTCCTCTCCTGCTGATGTTCAGGTGTATATCAGTATGTAGTGTCTCTACTTTAAAGAGTCCTCTCCTGCTGATGTTCAGGTGTATATCAGTATGTAGTGTCTCTACTTTAAAGAGTCCTCTCCTGCTGATGTTCAGGTGTATATCAGTATGTCTCTACTGGGACATGTCTCCATGCTGTAATGTTGCTGCAGCACTTCTTTTCACCCTCTGTCTGAAACCAGAGCCCAGTCTGCTCTGATTGGTTAGCTGGCCGGCTCTGTTGTGATTAGTCCACCTCATAGAGATGTCCCGCCCCTTTGCCTATCACTAAGATGTGTTGAAGCTTAGCCAATAGGAGCACTAGTGTAGCATAGTGAAGTCTTAATACATAATACATAATAATAACAGAGACCTATGTGCCCTTGATGCGGTTGTTGTTTCAAAATGGTTTCACATAAAACAAAACTTTTATAGTATTCAGTGTGTTTCACAGATTGAGTTTGTCACGGGGACGAAGAAGGGCAACAACCCCTCGAACACCGCGGCCTCCACCAACAGCAGCAACACCTCCACCACGTCTACAGGTAAACATCCAACACAACAACGCAGATAAATCACCTGGCCTGACGTTTGAGTTCACTGTCCTTTTAAGTCCATCACATTTAAAGAATGTTTTAAGTCCCTAAATAATTAAATCCATATCTTATTTGCATCTCAGAAGAAGAGCGTTTTGTTGACTCACATATTTTGTTGTTTTTGTCCCGGTAAAAACGTCCTGGACATCTGGATCTTACAGAGACAAGCGTGTTACGTTAGCATTTAGCTCGTAGCCCCTTTCTCCTATTTTACAGAAACACAAACGTAGTGAATTTCTATTTCTGCTTTTAATGAGTGGGTCTGTTTGTTTTTGAGAGAATAAGATCTTTGTGGATAATTCGGCATCAGAAAAATAAACTCCTGAACAACTGGATCTTATTATTAGAGGAACAATTGTTAGCTTTTAGCTCGTAGCCCTTACGCCCAGTATCCCATGAAAATTACACATTTTTATCTTAAAAACTGCTTTTTTTCAGTGTTTAAACCAGTTTTACTTACAACGTCTGTTAGTTTTGGAGAGAGGGGCTCTCTGTGGATGATCCAGTTAAAAGATCCTGAAAAATAGTTATAAGAACAGATAAGATGGACCTTTATTAATCTCCGTGGGGAAATTCGGTAGTTTAAATAGCAACAGGGTGAGAATGAAAAACAGGACAGCACAGATCACACAAAATTAAAGATTAATAAAATCTAAAATAAAATGTTATATACAGTTAAAGGTGGGGTAGGTAAGTTTGAGAAACCGGCTCGAGATACACTTGTTATATTCCATGGAATGCTCTGAACATCCCGATAGCAATGAATATCTGAAGTGCTTTGAAGCCGTGGCGCTGTAAAAAACACGACCAATCATCTGAGCCGGCTAAAGTAACTGGATGGCCTACCTGCCTGTCAGCCTTCCATCTGGGCACAAACTTATCTCGTGCCCTCATTGGTCATGTGCGCGTTCGTGTGTGTTGGGGGAGGGGCTCTGTGAGGAAGAGGCAGATTTGTTCCGGCTGTGTATTTTCAAATTCTAGCCACTCGAGCTGGTTTCTCCAGAATGACCTACCCCACCTTTAAGTTAAAATAAGAAATGAATTAATTGAACATAAATGTTATTGTGAAAACAATAGCTAATGCTAACCAGGAGAAGCTAACTGCAATGATACGCTACGCCATTATTGTGTTGTTGTGCTGTTATTGTTTTGATGGCCAACTAACAGCAGAAAAATACATATTAGAAGCCCTTAATCATCCCTTCCTGTTCCTTCCTGATCTCACGTGAATCCCTCCTGTGTGTGTTTGTCCTCAGAGGCCCAGAAGAGGAAGAGTAAATGGGACTCGGCGATCCCCGTGACTCTTTCCCAGCCCGCCGCCATCACCACCAGCTCCTCGTTACCGGCCGTCGTCTCCGTCACCACCACCGCCAGCGGCACCAAGACCACCGTCATCTCCGCCGTGGGAACCATCCTGAAGAAGGCCAAGCAATGATCTCCACTACAAGAAGAACAGGAAGCTGCAACACCTGAGTGTAGGGCTGGGAGATGTGAGGAAAACTCAGATATCGGGACGTTTTCGGACTTCTATCGATATTTGAGTCACAAAGTGATTACACGATGGAAATGTAGATAAAAGCTCATCAGTAATGTGGATTTTTACTCTCAAACCATGAAAAAACACCTCTTACGATATCTTAAATCCATCTATGTTATCCATTCTTGTATCCAGATGTCGAGATAACATCGGTGTGTTTCCCAGCCCTTCCCTGTGCTCATTATAAATGTGAGAAAGATCAGAAAGCAGACGAATGACAATATGGACTCTCAATGTACGTTTTTTTACCAACCAACCAACCAACCAACACCCTCACATCTAAAGACTATCTCCTGGATTGTATATCTTCATTTGAAAGTGACATTTGGAGAAAATTCGGACTTTACTTACTGTATTTAGTTTTGTTCCAGTATTTTCTCCCTTACTTAGCGGTTTTATGTCATTGTAGTCGAACATGTGCATCATTTATTCAGATTCCCCCCCCCCCATCATATGCATATTGACTGACCTGTTGGGTAACACTTTTTTTAGCTTGTACATATTTGATGATAAGGTGAATAAATGGATCAGTTGTTGCCTTTTCTGTTGGATTATTACCGTCGGTTTTTGTCTTTTCCACGAATATTTATGAGCTTTTTACTAAGATACTATAAGATGGACCTTTATTTATCCCTGTAGGGAAATTCAGGAGTTTAAAGCACATCAACAGAGTGTGAGTGAAAGTTACAAAATATAAAGTAACTGATAAAACAAGATATCACAACAAGGTAAACGTTGATAATTAGTACTAATGATTACTTGTGTTCACAGAAACAGGTTTGCATCCAGTTTCAAAATAGCCTCTGTTGTCATAACGTTTTAATAAAGCTTTACTTTCTTTGTGTTTTATCATAAAAGTTAAGGGTTGTCACACAATTACATTTTTATTTCCCTTTAAATTACCTCAGTTAGCATTAGCTGTTATCTCTGTTATCTAGCCAAATACTAAACGCAGGTTATCATTTTAATAATAATTCTTGGTATATCTTTTATTGATTTTCCAAGTGCTCAAAGTGCTTTACATGAAATATATCACCCATGTAATTCATCAATGCTGTGGACAAACCCACAGGAGCGATTTAGGGTGAAGGGTCTTGCCAGAGGAGACACTCAATGTATCCTCCGTTAGCATTAGCTCTGTTATTTAGCCGTTAGCAGGACTGTGCTGCCTAGTGTCGGCTAACAGCTAACTAGCTCTTATCCTGCTTATTTTAACACTCAATATTCTCACGAGACAATGTAATACCAATAATAGATGGTATACAAAGTCTTTCATTAAAAAACGGCCTTAACCCTTGTGTGGTGTTCGGGTCAAATTGACGCGATTTCCATTTTCAATGAATAAAAAAATTCGGGGCTTATTTATTGTGAAGGACATGTGGAATTGTTTTTATTTTTTTCCACTTGTGAAAAAATGCCCATCCCATGTATGTCCTTCATAAGAGGTTCGGGTCAATCTGACCCGGATACAATACCAGGACAGACAGACAGAGAAACACACACAGAAACACACACACACACACACACACAATTGTATGCACAGAGAAGCTGTTTGATCCTGTTTTCCCTTGATCTTTACCCTTTGTAGTGTGTACACAAAACTATCCTAGAACATTATAAACATTTTAGATCTTCCAGAAATGTATAAACATTTTAAATGTTCTCGCACTGTCCCCCCTCGCACCTGCATGCTGGAGGAGGGACTAAACAGAGACATAACCTCAGTGTAGTAACAGTGTAGTGCAGAACTACAATTATCTACCAGCAAAATGGCCAAAAGATATTCTGCTCAGAGCCTTGGAGCTAATACTGGATGAGAGTGAGTGGAATGCATTAGAGGAACACGGTGAAGTGGGACAGGAAGACATTTCTGAAGATGAAGATAATGTGGAGGTCAACTCAGAATTTTACAGCAAATTGGAAGATGAACTTGACTCATAGCCATCTGCTGGAAGACCCCCACAGTCAGCTTCTGAAGGACCCCCACAGTCAGCTTCTGAAGGACCCCCACAGTCAGCTTCTGAAAGACCCCCACAGCCAGCTGCTGGAAGACCCCCACAGCCAGCTGCTGAAGGACCCCCACAGTCAGCTTCTGAAAGACCCCCACAGCCAGCTGCTGGAAGACCCCCACAGCCAGCTGTGAGGTCTGTGGACCCTCAAAGGACTCCAAGACACAGACTATATGCAGCAACTGCAACAAGTACATCTGTGCTATACACAGGAAGAAGTTCTGCACATCATGTGTTTCCTAAACGGACCTGCCCATTGATCACATGATGTGTTTCCTAAACGGACCTGCATTGATCACATGATGTGTTTCCTAAACGGACCTGCATTGATCACATGATGTGTTTCCTAAACGGACCTGCCCATTGATCACATGATGTGTTTCCTAAACGGACCTGCTCATTGATCACATGATGTGTTTCCTAAACGGACCTGCCCATTGATCACATGATGTGTTTCCTAAACGGACCTGCCCATTGATCACATGATGTGTTTCCTAAACGGACCTGCCCATTGATCACATGATGTGTTTCCTAAACGGACCTGCATTGATCACATGATGTGTTTCCTAAACGGACCTGCCCATTGATCACATGATGTTCTGCAGCGTCGGATATTCTGTATTTTATGAATAGTGACTGTTAATTGTTTTAATTTGCTTTGTGTTTATATCTGTTCTGTCATTTATATGGATGTTTCATTCTCTCTATATTTCACAGCCAAATACTTTTGGATGTGGTTCTTGTTCCAATTGCTGCTAAATGGCTTTATTTCCTTCAGGGCTTTGATTATTATATGACAGATTAACAATAATAAACATTAATGAAAAACATTTTCATTAACATTAGTCCTAGAAAAGCATGAGCAAAATGTAAACCTAGTTTTTATTACAGTGTATTTTTTTTAACATAAATAAAAAATGTATCACAAAAAACGATGGACACTTCCATTGCATTTGATCCAGCAAAGAGTATATTAAAAAACTATCATATATTTCATTTATATTGTTGGGGAATGAGTTAAAGACTATATATATAAGGAATTGTGCATGTTGAATTTAGTTCTGTATTTTTTTTAAAACCCTGAAATATGTCCCGGGTCAATTTGACCCGAACATTACCAAAGGGTGCGAAATGTGAACATAACACAAGGGTTCATAACATCTATTTTGTTTACCTAATGTGTGATCCAATGGGTTTCAAGGATATTTTTACTGATATTGGTAAAGACTACTAAAGGTCTGTTCCCTAATGGAAATTAAAAGACACACCTCCCTTTTTATTGGGACACACACACACTTCTCTTTTCTCAGGGTTTGCATGTGTGGTCCAGGTGGAGGTTTGAACATCTGACCCCACAGCGATGCGTTCAGGGGTCATCGTGCTTCTGAAGCTCCACCCGGGGTTAAAGTGGACAGTGTGAGTAATTAAAATATTTGAAAGACTTGTTTACTTTCACAAGCTGCACATATTGTTTTATACCCTTTCACACTGAGATGGGGAATGAGGGTGCAGCCTTTAACTAAACAACAACTTCAACTATATGTTGATCATACTTTTCTACTTTTACTTGAGGAACATTTTTAATTAAGGACTTTTACTGTAACAGAGTATTCCTACACTCTGGTACTTCTACTTTTACTCAAGTACAAGATCTGAGTACTTCTATTTTTACTCAAGTACAAGATCTGAGTAATTCTACTTTTACTCAAGTACAAGATCTGAGTACTTCTACTTTTACCCAAGTACAAGATCTGAGTACTTCTACTTTTACTCAAGTACAAGATCTGAGTACTTCTACTTTTACTCAAGTACAATATCTGAGTACTTCTACTTTAACTCAAGTACAAGATCTGAGTACTTCTACTTTACTCAAGTACAAGATCTGAGTACTTCTACTTTTACTCAAGTACAAGATCTGAGTACTTCTACTTTTACTCAAGTACAATATCTGAGTACTTCTACTTTTACTCAAGTACAAGATCTGAGTAATTCTACTTTTACTCAAGTACAAGATCTGAGTACTTCTACTTTACTCAAGTCCAAGATCTGAGTACTTCTACTTTTACTCAAGTACAAGATCTGAGTACTTCTACTTTTACTCAAGTACAAGATCTGAGTACTTCTACTTTTACTCAAGTACAATATCTGAGTACTTCTACTTTTACTCAAGTACAAGATCTGAGTAATTCTACTTTTACTCAAGTACAAGATCTGAGTACTTCTACTTTACTCAAGTCCAAGATCTGAGTACTTCTACTTTTACTCAAGTACAATATCTGAGTACTTCTACTTTTACTCAAGTACAAGATCTGAGTACTTCTACTTTTACTCAAGTACAAGATCTGAGTACTTCTACTTTACTCAAGTACAAGATCTGAGTACTTCTACTTTTACTCAAGTACAAGACCTGAGTACTTCTACTTTACTCAAGTACAAGATCTGAGTACTTCTACTTTACTCAAGTACAAGATCTGAGTACTTCTCCCTCCTCTGCTAACATACTTATCTTAGAAAGTCACATTTTGACAAACAATAAGTGTCCTCTGTCCTCATCACCCCTCTGTCCTCCTCACCCCTCTCTGTCCTCCTCACCCCTCTGTCCTCCTCACCCCTCTGTCCTCCTCACCCCTCTGTCCTCCTCACCCCCCTCTGTCCTCCTCCCCCCTCTGTCCTCCTCACCCCCCTCTGTCCTCCTCACCCCTCTGTTCCCTCCTCACCCCTCTGTCCTCATCACCCCTCTGTCCTCCTCACCCCTCTGTCCTCCTCACCCCTCTGTCCTCCTCACCCCTCTGTTCCCTCCTCACCCCTCTGTCCTCATCACCCCTCTGTCCCTCCTCGCCCCTCTCTGTCCTCCTCACCCCTCTGTCCTCCTCACCCCTCTGTCCTCCTCGCCCCTCTCTGTCCTCCTCGCCCCTCTGTCCTCCTCACCCCTCTGTCCTCCTCACCCCTCTGTCCTCCTCGCCCCTCTCTGTTCTCCTCACCCCTCTCTGTCCTCCTCGCCCCTCTGTCCTCCTCACCCCTCTGTCCTCCTCGCCCCCCTCTGTCCCCCTCACCCCTCTGTCCTCCTCGCCCCTCTCTGTTCTCCTCACCCCTCTCTGTCCTCCTCACCCCTCTGTCCTCCTCACCCCTCTGTCCTCCTCACCCCTCTGTCCTCCTCACTCCTCTGTCCTCCTCGCCCCTCTGTCCTCCTCGCCCCTCTGTCCTCCTCACCCCTCTGTCCTCCTCACCCCTCTGTCCTCCTCGCCCCCCTCTGTCCTCCTCACCCCTCTGTCCTCCTCGCCCCCCTCTGTCCTCCTCGCCCCTCTGTCCTCCTCGCTGCACACTGAGGCAGATTTATTGGTGGGAAAAGAGAGGCCATTACAGGCCGTGAATGAACCCACTGATCCGAAAAGTGCAGTTTTTGTAAATGGTGCGAGGAGCGGAGCGGAGAGAGGAGACTTTTCCTCTGCATGCAAACACAAGAGCTTTTCATTCTCATTCCTCTGATTGTTTGTGTTTCCTTTCAGCCGCTCTCCTCTTGCAGATTCTGAGGTAACTGCAGCGGGTCCTTACTGTACTGCATGTCTGTGAGAAGATCCAATACTCGGATGTATTCATATTTAACTTCAGTTTTCCAAAGTGTAGGAAACAACAGATCAATTGAGTAAACTTTTTTTTTTAATCTTAATCTTTGAAATGAGGTTATTTGGTGCAATTTGGGGATTTATTCGTATTTATTTTGACTTTCTACATTGAAATAAAGTTGCTCCCAAGTGTAGGAAACAACCTTTAATTGAGTTGTATTTGAACTAAATCTTCTAAATTGGGCTCTGTGGTGCAGGCACTGATTTCAAAAGTTAAACACATACTCAGAAAGTTTGCCATTTGCTCGAAAATGCAAATTAAAATCAATATCTTCAAATAAGTCGCAGTTGATTTGCATATAAGTGTCGACGTTTAATCAATATTGTCTCAATGTGCCAACTTCCCCCTCACATATATTACAGTAAAGGAGGGGTGTGTGTATTTCACTTTAATATTTTCTAGTGACCTTTCTCATACTCTTATTACTTTCATAATAATGTTCATACTATTTCTTATTTCTCTTCCTGTGTTTACATACTCACCAAAGCAAATTCAAACCTACTTGGCGAAAAACTGCAGCTTTAGGATGAATTTTAAGGATTTTATTTATTTGAATTGTTTGCACAACAAACCCAACCGCTAACAAATGATAAACAGTGCAGTAAGAGGCAATTAAATAACCTTATAACATAAATAAGGTTAAAAATCACAATTCTAGATCAATAAAACAAGAAATTGCCTAAATAAAAAATGCAAACTTTAAAAAAAACATATAGCCTACTTAAAATCTTAAGAAAGCAACACTTTACAAAAGCCCTAACACATATAAAATGCCACTGTCTGGAAGTCTTTACCCAACCTATGTCTAGTGGCCGATTATGCATAATACGTGCGTTCACACCGCAGTACTTTTCCCACTTTAGTTCTGAAATGTCTCGTTCACACCAAAAAAATCCGGAACTAAAATTAGTTCATGAGAACCTTTTCACCCCCTTTTCCGTCCCTGCTAGAGAGCAGGGACTTTTGTGGGAGAACAAGGTTCTTGTGTCTGATTGGCTGGAAGGATTACAAACCACGCCCCGTAAAACTCCCAAAAGGTTTTGTGAAGCCGCCATTTTATTATCCTCGCATTAGCATTATTAGCATTAGCATTAGCCCAGCGCAGAAACGCAGATAGACTAATTTATGGCAACACAAAAGAAAACATGGGAGCGGTGGAGATGAGGAGGTGTCGGCGTTCTGGCGGCCTTCCCCCACTCCGGGGACTCCGGGTGGCAGTATACGCCGTGAAGTGGTTTGCGGCCTGCCAGTAAACCCGAAGCAGAAGAAGAAGAAGAAGAAGTGACGTCAGCGGCTTCATTTGACTAATCCTCCCCAGGGACTTATTCCGGTGTGAACGCGATCTGAACTAAGTTCTGATGAACCTTTGTGGGAAAAGTACTGCGGTGTGAACGTGCCTATTGTTCAAAGGCCAGTTAGCCCACGAGGAGAATTTGAGTATTGACTTGCGTACATTTAAGAAATCCAGATGCATCGTTCCATTCAAGTGCTTTATTCTAAAGTGCAATGGATCAGCTGGCGGCCCACTACCGACTTGCAACATTTGCATTGAAATGAAGATCAGCGCAAGTTCTTTCAGGAAGACTGGTACACATTCACTTCGCAGCTGCTTATAATCAGCTCATCACGGGCTTCCTGCTAACCTATTACATTCACCTCAATCTCAGCAGCCAATCAGTGTGCTGCAGCCAAACTTTAAAATGGTTCTCCTCTCTCCTGCAGTCAGTTGTGATTTCAGGTGTTCATGCTGCCGACATACCCGTTTCAGACCCTCGTAGCAGATATCAAGCAAGAGCTAGAGGAGAAGACCTCCATCGGCAGAAACACGGGTACGTCCCGGCATAAGCGCACAAGCCGATCCGGTATCAGAACGGAGTCGAGGCCCCTCGATCAGCTGATCCGCGAACACAGGCCCTCTACGCCACATTCAATCTACGCCGCATTCAATCTACGCCGCATTCAATCTACGCCGCATTCAATCCCTCCCAGGAAATTGAACCAGCAGATAAGTGACGTTTATCCGTGTTCACAGCACGTTTACGCGATCGCCTCCGTGTCTCATCAGATTCGTATCTCGGCGCCCCTTTAAGTGTTGGGGCCGTCCGGATAAAAAAATTATATATTTATAAAATGAATAAATATAAAAAATATTCATGCATATAGCTGGAGGTGGTGCAAACCGTGCTTGCTTCATGCGATCCCCTCCCTCTGGTACCTCAATAGCAGACCTCAGCTAAGGTCTCAGTGCACACTTTTCCGTCATAAGGAATGGATGCAATATAAAGAACTCATGAGCGTATGTCTCTCACAGCAATGAGTCACTCACTCAGCTCACGTTTTAATCATCTGCAGAGTACCTTCATTGCATTACATTATTCATTAATCAGCACTTCTCCAGAACGGTTTCATCTAATTGGATCCCTGTCCTGTTCATTCTCTGTTTTATAATGATGAACGCATGCCCTATCCCATCTGCACTGGCTAATCAAAGACTCTTAAACTCCTACGGTAAGCTATGCATATAACTGGTGGTGGTGGCATCCTTCTAAGATAATGTTTTACCACATGCTATGCCTCTCCCACTTATCCCAGCAGACTGCCTGAGCCATCAGAAGTCCTGCTCCATGCAATAGTCAGTATCACAGGCAGCTCATCCCATCCTATGTTCCTTCTCTCTCCGCGCACATTCCTGTCTAACCCTTGCTTGCTTCCCAGTTTAGACTCGTCGCATCACGTAAGGTAAGTACATGGCCACATTCAGCGCAGCACTACTATCATATCACTCTCGGATATTATGGTAATGAGTCATTGCATCGCATCATTCGTTTTTGGGGTTTCTCTTTTCCGCAGTCAGGCTCCTTATCTACATCATTTATATACATGTCTGCCTCACTGCATACATCTCGGTCTAAATCCTCAATCCTGTCTCAGCAGAATCCATGCCACCTGGTAAGGTCAAATCCTTCGTCAAGTGGGCTGCATCCCCCCTTTAGATATACCATTTCAGGATCGGGTCTAATTGCCAAAGACATAACATTGATCACATGACATGTGTCAATAAATGTTCTTTAAACAAAATGAAGTCCCTCCTGATTGAACTGAAGCTCAGCGCAAGTTCTTTCAGGAAGACTGGTACACATTCACTCCGCAGCTGCTTATAATCAGCTCATCATGGGCTTCCTGTTAACCTATTACATTCACCTCATTCTCCAGCAGCCAATCAGCGTGCTGCAGCCAAACTTTAAAATGGTTCTCCTCTCTCCTGCAGTCAGCGTGATTTCAGGTGTTCCTGCTGAGGCCCGCCTCCTCCCCATCCACCTCCTTTCATCACATCCAGTGCCAGGAGAGCCAATCCAAAGACCTCATCACACCTCCTCATCAAATCCAGATCTTCAGCATCATCACCAGTGGCTAGACCCCGGGGGGTTCCCCAGTGGCGGTTCTAGACCAATTTGACTGGGGGGGCCACTGGGGGGGCCAGTTATTTTCTGAGGGGGACTCAATAAATGCAGGACGAAAAAGAGAACTAGACGGTATGAAGTAATTGCGCATAAGAAAACAATGCAATACAGTTATTGGTATTTGTTTCAGTACACTTATTTATTTCAGATAGATCTTATAGTTATTACTGTTAGCTTCAGCTTAAGTTATAGTGCAATGTTTGCACTAACACCATATTTATATAAAAATAAAGGCAATGAACAGTTACATCTCTACTCTACATAAGGGTGTCTGCACAATCTCACATTACAGCAACAAAATCCTGCGGTTTTTGGCAAACCGAGTACCAGAGAATATACATTAAAAAAAAAAAAAAAAAAATGCATTGTTAGAACCGCCCCTGGGGTTCCCTATTTGCTCACGGCTGCATTTCCCCCTTTAGATATACGATTTCAGGATCGAGTCTAATCGCCAAAGACTTCACATTTATCACATGACATGTGTCAATAAATGTTCTGTAAACAAAATGAAGTCTCTCCTGATTGAAATGAAATAAACAAACAAAACCCACAGGATGTGTGCGGTCAAAAACTTGTTACGACTTCCTGCGTCATTTATTCTCGAGAACGCACACTACGTTCTGCTTTCTATAAATAATAACACAACATAAAACTAGAGCAGTCCATAAACAAAACAAAACGTTACAGAAACGGTATCATTATAATTCATAGTTATTCAGTTCATTAGAGTTAACTTGAAAAAAAAATGGGGTAAAGCCTGCGAGCTAGTTCAGGCAGTGAACTCGAGCACCGATGATACATTACTGCGTGACGCACCTCGTCCCTCTAACAACCAACCAAACACATTCTCCTAAACATGCCGCTCTATTGAAGCTGCCAGGTCTTCCTGCCTCTGCCTCGCTATGCTGCTGCTGTGTTTCATGTTGCTGCTGCTCGCCTGCCCCACCACCACCCCAGCTTCCACCCCAGCTTCCACCCCAGCCCACCCCAGCTTACACCACCACCACCACCCCAGCTTTCCACCCCAGCTTCCACCCAGCTTCATACCCCAGCTGATCACACCCACCACCCACCACCCCAGCTTCCACCCCATGCTTCCCACCCAGCTTCCACCCCACCACCACCCCAGCTTCCACCCCACCACCCACCCAGCTTCCACCCCAGCTTCCACTCCCAGCTTCCCACCCTCCAGCTTCACAACCCAACCACCACCCCAGCTGCCTACCCACATGCTTCCACCCCAGCATTCCACCCCAGCTTCCACCCC